>NC_060170.1:17800367-17957061 GCF_021292245.1 Micropterus dolomieu | reverse complement strand
ACAATGATCAAAGCAATGTATTTCCGTTTTATTGTATTACTCATAGTTGCTCAGACACGTGTATATACAAATACAGATCATTTTTGTCAAATTTTTTTGTTGTTGTTTATATACTGTAAAAGAGCAGGTTGGAAATATTCCCCACTGATGGCAAAGTGGGAGCGGGGTTCAAAGGTGAGGGAAGAAGGACAGCAGGTGGTGTGGTGGAGGTTATACAAGCACAAGAAGAATGGGACAGGACAGGTGCACAAAATGAAGTGGTTCATCAGCCAGAGGGGAGCTGACGAAGAGAGGCTTTGCCCTGCACGCACAGTACCTGGATCGATGATAGGCTTTACCCCGCTAACAATCCAGTTCAGGATTTGGTGGAGGGGGTGCACTAATCCTTGTACTGTGCTTGGGACCGACGTCTACCGTAGGGACAAGTGATTCAGGGTTGTTAAAAAGGGAGAGAAAGTGAAGGGCCCTGTTGTAGCCTCTTCGACGCCAGCAGCCGTTCCGTGTAAAGCACAATGGCAGAAAGCGTCTTGTACACAGACGTGGCTGCCAGGGCAGAGGCTGAAGGGCTAAGGCATGGGAAACACTCTTCGTTGCCAAAGAGTGTTGCCGCTTCCCATTCACTGTGGCAACAGCAAATGAGAGACGCATACACACAAACTCAAAGGTCTCACACATTTTTTCACACTGGAAAAAACGTCCACATACTAATGTATACACTCCCATAAAACGCCCCCTCTTGGGAGAGCAGAAAGAGGATGAATAGTCAGAAGAGACAGACTGCAACTACATGGGATGAATTCAGTAGATGGGTACAGAAAGAGTCATTCTTAGGAGACAAAAAAAGTTGCTTTTGAACTACAAAATGACCGACCCCCACTGTAACTTCACAACAATGGTTTGTGTTATGTACATTTGTCATCTGTCACTACACAGCTTAATGACATCACTCAAATGGGGATGCAAAAAACACGCAACATGAAAGTGATCTGAAAATCTAACACGTCTTAAAAAGGAAAGAAAATAAGAGCAAAAGAAAACTTTCTTTTTAAAATTTTTCTGTTTGTTTTTTTGTTTTTTTACATGTCATCAAGTTCATGCGCATGCCACATAATGAAACTGGCAAGATCCTTCCATTAAAAAGCAAAACAGTCCACTCATGGCAGATCTTTCAGCTGACCAACATGCTTTCAAACACTGAAGGCAAAAAAGTACAAATAAGCCGTCTTAAGTGTTTCTTTCCTAGGCAGGATCCTTATGTGAAGAGATGGTGAAGGTTGGTGACTGGTTTGAAACATGTAACAGGTGAGCCACTCGTTTGGCTAACGTCCAGCCGTCTGTACACTGGTGTACAGTTCCCACAGGTTTCCCCTTCATATTAGCTCAAAGTTTCATTAGGCATTGAGGATCAAAGCACACAATGCATTGTTTGAGGACAGTACACACTCCGCAAAACCCAGAGATAATACCGTATTCATTTTTTAGAAAAGACATAAGAACCAAATTAATACTTTAATATCAAACACTATTTACATCAAGAAGTTTTCCTAATAATAATAGTCATAATCATCATCATCATAACAATAATAATAATTATACAGTTTTAACAATGATGTATCTCATTTTTTTCTTTTTTCCTCCAGAAAGGTACAAAACAGATACTAACCTAATACTACATGTTTTATTGTTGACTACCTCAGGATACACAGTATCCAGTTTATAAGTTGATCCTCATTTCCCAGGTTATGGTGTGTACAGAATAAACCATGGTAATAATAGCAATAATGACAAATAGTAGTATTGGTAATTATAAGAGAGTACAATTGAAGCTGGTTTCTGATAAAGGTTTAGTGTTAATCTGCTGACAAGCGTCCATTTTGAATCGGATGCAGTGCTCATTCCCTGTGGTGTTCTCCTGAAAATTAGAACCTCATTAAGTGGCCTCGTCTCCTATTACCCCCCATAGCTGAGCTGCTATTCCGCTGTAATAGCATTGTTACCGTAGCGCAAAAAACAAATGACTAAAGGCAAAGGCAGTCTTTCTGGGGAGAAAAAAAAATTAACACAAAAATAGTAAAAAAAAACCAGCAAAAACAAAACAGTGCATGCCTTTTGAGACCGAATGATACTGAACAATAGGTTTACCATTGGATGAGGTGTTTTTTTCCCCCAGTAGTGTAGCATGGATTTTTAGTTGTTTTATCTTGTTTTGTTAGGCACTCTAGCCACACTACCTCCGGCTGCCTCCCATGTCTTTTCTATCTGTTCCTGTGTGTGTGTCTCTTCCTTTAATTCTCTCCGTCTCCTTGACTTGCCAATTCTCTCAAACTGCAAGGTCATCAGTGCTGTAACCCCCCCCCCCCCCCCGGAAATCTACACACCCCCCCTCCCGAGACCCTTCAAGCCTTCCACCATCTATTTTTAATACCAGAAATAACTCCCTTTGCCACAACATGGGGTCCACATGCCTGTCATTTTGAACCTCATTAACGAGTCACTTAAACCGGTAACACTAGGAACTGTAGGTGGACATGCAATTGCTCCTGTCCTGCTTTTCTTGCTCTTTTTCTATCTTTCCGAAGCAATTGGTGACATATTTCTCGTATAAAAACCTGGCTCTTAAAGGAAATTAATTTCTCTGTCTGTCCTTCTTTAAAAGCAAAGAAACAAGTCTCTTCTGTTTTGGGGGGAAAAAAAGACGTAATAGCTTTCATTAAGCTAACTCGCCATGTGCATCTGTGGGAACTGAAGGAAGCTAAATATCATTATAACACGGTGAATTCATTTGAATGTAAGTGCTAACATTAACCTGGTCAGACTTGAATTAAATGGATAGTTTCTCTGTTTACACAATGTGTTTTCAACTAATTGGAGCATCTAAATGCTGCACTAACTGCTGCAAAATACTGAATGTGAGAACCAGCTAACTAATATTTCATGAGCGTGAGTCAAAGCTGTGGTTATGTTTAAGTGACAAGGACGTGAGAAGAAATATGGCACTGTGAATTGAAGTGTCTTTCAAACACTCCCCCATGACCTCTGTTATTGTTTTCATTGAAGTGGATTTCAGACAATACAAAAAAACACAAAGTTTACTGTGTCTGCAATGTGAGAGACAATGTTTGGAGACGCAAAGTAAAATAACTTAATGGTTTGGAAAAAATGTCCAATTTAAAAAAGTGTCCAATTTAGCTGTGAATAATTTTTTAAACAATCACTTTCAACAATCCGTATCAGAGAAAAAAGCTGTAGATGCAAATGTCTATGGGCGTGTTAATATTGAATAATACTCAAATGGAACAGAGAGAACAATTGCTGCCCAGCTCAGTAAACATTGCATAAAATGACTGTGACTTTGCCGTAAAATTGTGTGATCAACTTTCAAAAGATATCGATCCTCGCTCTTAATAGCAGTCTACAAAGTGTCTGGAGAGAAAGTTTCAATTTAGCTGTTTTGTGAGTCAGAGTGAACAAAATGCTTTGAGAGGTGTTTTATTGAGCGGACCGGCATGCTCTACACAATGGACAAGAAGGAGGACAAGAAAAAGTTGCCTCATGGTTCCATGGGTTTTACACTCACTCAGTCAAGCCGTAAGTAGCTTATTCACCTATTCATACACTTTGTATTCAAGAGAAAATTGGGCACTATCTTTAAACCAGGACAGTCTGAAGATCAGCGTGCTAAGGTGCATGCCATGTACGTATTTCTTAGTGCTGTGGTTTCCAGTCTGACCTCTGCTTAAAACCATTACTCTAATTTTCCTACTTCTTCATCTTTCAGCTTTGTACTGCACTTCCCAGTAAAATGGAGGCATAGAAATCTGCTTTTCATGACCTAGCAGAACTTGATCAAAATATTTTCTGAAAGGCTTCTTGAGAGGTCTCAGGACAACTATTGTGTATGTCCAGTACTTCCTAAGTCCTAGAATCTTTCCTACTGTGTAATGCTGCTACTGTATACAACTAAAAATCCTACCGCTATTGACTGTTACTCTAGAGGGATTTTTTTTTACTCTGTCAGCGTGTGTGTGTGTGTGTGTGTATGTGCATGTGTGTGGGTAAACGTCAGTGCTGCAATGATATAAACATGATGTAAAGGGATGTCACAAAAAAGTCACGGGAAAATAAGAATCACTAAGTGTCAAAAAAAGGGATTTGGCATCTTAGTTGAAGGTTTAAGAGGGGGAACTGTCTCTCCCACTTCCAACATCAACTTTTTTCACTCACAGACGGAGAAAGACCACTTAAATATATTTCTGAAAAAAATAGAGGGTTCCTTGAGAAGCCTGCTCTGATGCCCAATCAAGCAAAAACACTCCACCCAAATCCCACCCCTTCCCTGCAGCCTTGGGCAGATTCAGGCCACGCTAGGTGTAAATGCCCTCCGGGACAGAGGGAGGCGCTATAAAGTGAAAAGTGCTGGTAGGCAGACCAGCAGCAAAGCCAGGAGTGGACTTGTTTTCTGCAGGTGCGGGGCAGCATTTGTTTCGTCACTTCGGGAAGGCTCAGCTGGTTCATGGCTGGTATCGTCTGAATAAGAAATAAGAAAAAGAAACAAGGTGAATGGCTCTTTATGGTACAAACTCCTCTTTTGCAACAGTGCATCACAGATAAAAGACAACATTATGCAATTACTGGTTTCTCATTTGTTAAAGTTTCTGTTATGGTGTACATAGCTGTGAGCTGACCATATTTCAAAATTAATAACAATAGTGGAGACATCGGGGCATTACTGAGATGTTCAGCTCATGTTCATTGGGTTTCTTTAAACATAACGGTGTAAAGTTAATAGTAAAGTCTGAGTTGCCATATGAACTTGGGTTGCTATATCATGCTTCTAATCTCCGCAGAAACGTTTTTAATTCAATTCCCAGGTCTTTTGTGTCTGTTTGGCAGTGGCGTCAGTATCTGTGAGCAGCCATGTTCCTGCTGCACCATGATAAAGTAGCTGAACCATGCATAGCAAAGGACAGATAGAACAGAGGGCTGGACAGTTGCATAACAAAACGTGTGTGTGTGTGGGGGGGGGTGGAGGGAAGCGGCAACAGTAGATGACGGATGAATGTTTTAATTTCCCTCAGTGGGAGAATGCAATTGGGGAATGAGCCAAAAGAAGCATGCAAGGTGAGAGGCAGCCATCAAACGTGGAGGCAGGATAGCAAGATGGGCAAATAGGCAGGTGGGCATCACAAATGTCCTAGGTTCTAGCCATGTGTGTATTTGTGTGTCACATTTAGATGTTAGTATATAAAATGTAAAATTCACAGTGAACTGAATGCAATAGATATTTTCAAATAAATTTTATCCATAAAAATGAGGTAAATGACTTGTCTTATATTTGACGATTTGTTATATATCTCATATTTGTTTTTTCCCCCTCCTTTGTGTTGTTTCAGATCCTGGGGATGAGACAGCAGCATGTGGTTGATGTGGAGTTTCTGTTCAGTCACTGGGTTAGACTCACATATGAAGACATAGAAATGCTGTGCGTTCAGCACAGAAAATAATCAATCCTGCGCTACAGAGCCAAATAACAGCTCAGTGAAAGAGTGAAACAGATCAAATAAATTTGCCAAATCTATAATTGATGTGTATATGTATACAGATGATTTAATTAATGATATTGATTTATATGTATAGTTTTTGATGTATTAAGGTAGAATGATTTTAGTAAAACATCAAGATTAACTATATGGAGCACATGCAGTTGGAAGTAACATTCAGTGTTCAGTTAGTGAAAAGGTTTGAAAACAGTGTGAGGTATGAAACATGCACATCTATGAGAACATCATACTGTGAACTGACACATTCATGAATATGAGATATATATATATATATATATATATATATATATATATATATATATAAAAACATGCAATATAGCCCATCAATATAATATTCTAGCAACAGTAGTATGACACAGCTTTGGTAATCAGTTTAAGAGAAGCATCAGGCAGGGATATGGAAAGACAGATCAGCTTCCGGACAAACAGCATAAAAGGAAAGAGGCACACAACAAGAGACATGTACAGATGTATGGAGGTCATACTGAAGACAATCAAAAAAGCAGGAAGCCATACTAACCTCGTGGTTCTAATGTATTGTCTACTTTGTCGTTTACATCAAAAACGCGGTCATGTACGCCTATAGTTTTCACACAGCTGTCTATAACAGAAAATAGGGAGAATGAGAGATCATTAGAGGTATATGCCAAATAGGTTAGTGACATTTGAAGCCCCCCTCTCAGCCCTGAAATTAAACATCCCAAGCAACAAAGCTCATGGCAACATTCAGATGAGGTATGAAGTGACCTGGATTTCATTTGATGGGATCATCTATCATCCTTTCCATGTTTTCAAACAAAACATTTTCTTAGCAAGTAAAGCAGTTTTGTGATAAATGGAAGGGGGTATGTTGGACAGTGAACAAAAGGTAATCGAGGAGGAAGTGAGGTAACCAGAGAAGTAGACATAAACTATTTTGATTTTTAATCCAAATGTATACTTCAACGAGCTCTATTACAAAGCCTTATGTTGCATGCAAACACTTACTTGATGGTCGGACGAAAACTTTAAGCTTCAGGCATGTTTTCCTCCCATTCTCAGCAATGGTGGAGGCTGAAAAAGAAGTACAGACATAGGTAAAGAGGGTGTTAATTTAATACAATATGTAGTATCACATGTGCACTAAACAATCAAAAACTTTGTTTCCGACTACTTTTCCTTCATATAAAGACCTGCATAAATTCCCCGTAGACAACATTTAAAACTGTAGTTTATTCAAAATAAACGTTCAGATAGTTAATGTTGACTCTTAAGTGGATTTTGGGGGGTTTAGTCATGGCTCTTGTGAAATTATAGCCAGAAAGTATTTACAGATGTGCTAGGAAAATCTCTAGGGAAAGTGGAGTGCTTTACTCACACTTTAATTGTAGCATTTTAGATTTTACGGATGGCAGCAGCTTAGTGAGGATCAAGAAATTAACATTATTTGGACTTTTTTTTTTTTTTTTAAACACTCCAAACTGGAAGCCTATCATGTTGTTCTAATATTTTATATGTATACATTTGTATTTTCCTCAACCTCGACACTCTTCGAGGGACCCAAAGTTCACACACAGAGGTATGTGTGGATGATGGTTTGCGGTTGCTGTCAGGAAATGGATCCCTTCCTGTCAAGCCCATGGGGTGTGCATCTCTGAGCGTTAGCTACCATAGTGGTTGTAGCACATCCCCTAAAAATATCTCATGTGGAGAGTGCGCGTGTGTGTGTGTGTGTGTGTGTGTGCGGTTGACCGCTAATGGTGTTGTGGTGAGGCACCAGGTGCTGTCTCCTGTAGACGAGGATAAGGGTCAAACACATGTCAGTTGGAGCGTGGTGGGTCCGCACTGCTTGCATCTATCATGGTAGCAGAACGTACAGTAATTAAAAAATATATGCTGTTGTCATGTGTCAGGACCTCTCATCAAATGGAGAATATTGCAGGTTTTTCACACTAATGTCATAAAATAATGCAATTTATTAAAAACTAGTTTTCATTACTATCCCTTTCAGCTCCAGAGAGACCATATTGTCCGTTAAGATGACTTTCGGGCATCATTTTATGTCCTCTGTGGATCATTCCACAGCTGATGCAATGAAGCCAAGCATTTCCAAAGGCTACCATTTGGGATCTGTCAACTCCTCTCTAGTGAACCTTTACCTAACCCCTCCCTTCCCTTCCCTCTCTCCCAGCTGTGTCACCCTCTCTTCTCGTCTGTCAGTGTGGCCATATCCATTCATCAAAGCTCAACTGACCTGCCATATTTGCAGCACATACACCCATGAATGTGGGCACGTACACATGCATGCAAGAAACAGATGTTATAGTGTCTTATACTGTCTTGATGTTATAGTACATCATCTTAAATCATTTTTACAATTCTCTGATTCTCTCAATTTGCAGAATGTTTTACATTTTTCAAAAATGTCTGTATACACATTGCTGCAATTGATGTTCCAGCATTTTTTCATGTTTAGGTTGCAAAAAAAAAATCAGTGAGCTGTCTCTTTAGCCAGGGATGTGTTCATTAAAGAATGATTGACTAATACCTATGGAAAAGAATTAGAGAGGGAAATCTATTCCTTTCTTCAATTTTCTATGCTCTCTACTCCTGATTTATAGTAGAGATCCAGATGCCAGTTTTTTTTTTTAATCAAATGCATATTGCATACTCTTTCAATCACCTTCATTTTGCGAAGCCTTCTCTACAGCTCATCAAGCGCGCTCTCTCTCTCTCGCTCTCGCTCTTGCTCTCTCTCTCGGCCTTGCTGTTACCATTTTAATGTTGTCGCTCCATCAGCTGTTATCTGTTTCTTAGTCATGTGTCAGTGTGCAAGAGAGGTGGCATGAGATCAGTTGCCTTTTTTTCACACCTCTGTTCATATTCAGCAGATGCAGAAGAGGACAAAAGTGGAGGGAAGAGAGAGAGAGCCTTATTATTTCGCTGTGGAGGCAGCCGATGACACGCTAATGAACCTTGACCACCGGCGCTCACCCACTCAGTCATATATACACACCAGTACCCACACAATTTATGTCACTCTTCTTATTGCTCCACTTCTCTTTTCCACCACTACTTTATGCTCCCATTTTCAATGTGTGCACACACACAGCCAGCACACACATACGCGTGCACATAAAGACACCATCTCTCCAGATGTCTTATCTTCATCATTGTTGTGGGCAGAGCTGAGTCACAGCCATCGACACCAGCCACTTAGCAAAGGCAGCTGATCATGAGAGACGTATGGCCGTGATGAAAATGGCAAAAGGCATGTGGGAGTCTCTGTCATGATGACAGTTTGTGAAGCTGTGATGTGATGTATATAAATTTGGCCACTACATGCTATCTACCTACTTACACAAGGAGAATCGTGGCCATAAGGTGCAAGAGTGAACAGATATCATGACTGCGGTGATCCAAGTGGCTTTCAACAATTACATAGTTTCAGTGGAATTCATTATTAAAGCTAAAGCGTCTCATTTCTATGTTTCTTATAAAGTAAATGACAATGACCAGCCAATGTTGACGTTGCTCTGCTAATGTGACAAAAGTCTGAGCTAGGATGTGACCATTGTGTTGATATGCAGCAGATGACTAAGATGTGTTGCCGGACTGTACATTCTTGACTACAAAGGAAAGATTAGGCTTTGGCTCTGCATTCCTTTCTTGGTAGCAGCTCCTAATTCTCTGTGTGTGATGAGGATCCCTCCATCCGGGCCCAAACTGTCCGCGCCAGCGCCTGTTTATTTTGGATTAACATGCTGCTGAGGGCCAGCTTATTGTTCTTGTAGGCCGTAACATCAACACCTGCTATTCTGGTTCCCATCAGGGCCCACAGCCTCAACCATCAATCCATCCGGCCTGAGCAAGTGGCCGCTTTGAAGGACAGAGGCCCTTAAAAGATGTCCCGGGACGGGGGGGGACGGGGGGACGGGGGGGGGGGGGGGGGGGGGGGGGGGGGGGGGGTGGGGGGGGGGGGGGGGGGGGGGGGGGGGGGGGGGGGGGGGAGGGGGGGTCAGGTTACTCCTCCAAGCCTTGTCCCCTGGCGGGTAATGGCTGGTCCCCTCAGTACACTGCATTATGCATCAGCATTAAGGCAAATGGAATGAAGCAGAATCCAATTACGGAAGAACAAACAGGTGGGCTCAATGCAGCTTAGGCGCAGTATTGTTTCAATCACAGCCCAAGCCAAGCTTTATTGCAACTGTAATGTTATCTGGAAAACACATTTCCTTTGCCTTTCAATGAAAGATTCAACAGCACGTTCCAGACACGAGGACATATAACCATGTGTCTGCAGTGATAGGAAGCAACGAGTAACGTTTACGCGGACTAAATACAGTAGATAATGTAATTGCAGGATATCAATTTCTTATCCATGGCTCAGCTGGGTGAGTCAATCAAACTGCCATAACAGGCTTTGTTTATTATTATTTTTTAACATTAAAACAGGTGTCGTCAGGGTCTTCTCATTGCCAGTGAACATTTCCAAGAAGTGGACATTTGCAATATCAACACAACCACAAGGCTTAATGCAAATTGCAGATTAGCAGTATGGCACAAATGGTTTAAAATCATTTGTAGAGTGAAAGTTTCAATTTCCCCTCCTTTGATAAATACTTTGACAGCTGTTTAAGATTATCTTGTTTGAAGTGGTTCTCTACGACATCGGTAAGCAATCCAATGTGTCCCAAATGTCCACAAATCTAAACATACTGTGATAACCAACTGTTGACATTTAATATAAAACTGTATTTTATTAGCAAAGAAAAGCCGAGCCTTGCGTAGACACCATCATGTAAACTTGTAACATTAATAACATCATGTTAGCGTGCCTCTAGTGTGCTTCAGGTCTCCAGCTGGCTTTAATAATGGTGCTCTAATCCTTTGATCCCTGCTTATTTGTCAGAATGGGACGGGTTAAACAGAAAGCCCTGTAATGTTGTGTCCAGCACTGAGCATTCATAGCTTGCTAATTCTGCCAGCTCTCTGGAAAAAAAAGGCAGAGAGTCTTGTCTTTCATTCACTGAGATTGCTCGTGTGGATTACATTGTACAAACCTAGTCAGAGTTTAGGTCCAAGAGTCTGATTTTACATAAACCGGTGTCCAAGAGAGAGGACACACGTAGACAAAAACACACAAATACATGCAGCGCTACTTTCTAGAACCTTTGTGTCGTCTTCTGCCCACGTCTCCATCTAGCTAATTAGACAGTTCGCAGCCAGAATACATTTCTTCTATTCCGTGTACAGAAATCACTGCTGGGATTCATTAACGTTTGTCCTTCGGTTTCAGGGTGTGGAATCAGACAATGAGGAGGACAGATGATGAACTATGTGGAAGAAAACCTTGAGTTCAAGAGACTAATGTGAGTTTCAGAGAGGGTAAGAGAGAGAGTGAGTGAGTATTTATATGGCCTCTTAAATAGGTAATATAAACTGTTGCAAGGTCCAAAATAATCTATTCAGTGCCTACAATAGTATAAAATGTTGTACATGCGTACAGCATGTCCTTCACCACATTCAACCAGTTACAAAGCAGCATACATTTCTACTAAGACATCTTCAAAAGAGGAGGGCAAATATAATAAAAAGATTCAAAACTACAGAGCAGCACATAGAAACTATCTGGACTGCATGTGTGTCTGTATGTCTACACAAAATGTGTGCGTGTAAGAAGATGGAAGAGACCATCCACTGAAGAGGCCCATTAACCAGATGCTACTACAGCGAACGCACAATAGGAGGGAATGATGGGGGATGCGAGAAGTGGTGAAAGAGGAGGACTTGGATTCAGGCAGCCGAGGGAACATAAACTCCCACGCCCCTGGTGATAGCTGGCCTTTTGCTCTCTCCGTGCATCTTTCAACTTCCGCCAAACCTGAACTGCAGTCATTCCTCATGCCACTTGGCGCCGAGGTTAAGAGGTCACAAGCAATGAGGAGAAGAGTGAGAGAAAGAAGGGGAGAGGGGGTGAGAGCAATAAGTTGAGAGGGGTAAGTGAGTTAAAATCAATAATGCCCAATTAAACATTGCACTAGCTTCCTCACACTGATGTATGTCAATGCAGTAGTGTGGGGACACAATTATTTCCCTTCGCTATTATGGGAATGTATAAGCATCATTATTTTGTGAAAGATCACAAAATGATAATCTAACAAATTACTCTGTCTTCTGGAAAATGAAAAGTGAGTGATTGAAAGTCTGAAAAACCCTTAAATTTCATCAACTCATTCATGTCTTCTAACTCAAATTACAATGAATGTGATGATTTATTAATCTAAGGGAGGGAGGGTTCAGCTTTTTAAAGCTGCCACAGAATAATAAATCACTGTACATAATAATGTTTCATTACTGCACTTAGTGTAGCCCATAGAATCATAATATTATTGTTATGGCATCCACCCTCTGAATAAACCAGATGTGTGTGGAGGTGTGCGTGCGCAAATGTGTGTATTGCAATAGACAGAATGAAGAACAAGTAAATTAACAATAACCAATTAAACATAATGACTAATGCACTGGGTTAATAATATATGTGTTAATGGTTTAATGGACAAGGAGGAAATGCCCTTGTCTTTGTGAAAGTGAATCTTAATCAGCTCCTGAAGACGGTTGTTAGATGCATGAGTCATATTAGGCTGAGAGGAACCTCGTGCCCTCTGAATCACAACCCTCGTCTGCCCTACTTTTCCTCTGATCTCTTGGCTTTTCACAGCCTTTCTGTTTTTCTGCAGACAAAGTGATGACTACTTTATTGGCGGTCAAACTCAAATAACTTGATTAGAGACTTTTCTGCCTCGCCTTGCTTTCTCTGGGCTGTCAACAAGTGGGCCATGACTTAGCTCACGGTCTATTATTAGCAAAGTCTGGCCAATGGGCTGGCTCGCTGGTTGACTGTTTTCAGTTTATTTTTAAAAGGGGACTCTTGAACGCCAATGTCATGGAGTCCAGTCACGGCCAGGCCTTTAACAGTTTATTCTTATGTTGTTGGATCTTCTCAAGAGTCTGTAGACCAAACTGATTTTGTAGCATTTTCTAATGTGTTTGATGTGCATATTGGGTGACACATTTAAGAAATTTGAAAATGAAGTGTCTTAGTGAGGTGTTAGGCCACCACAAGCTGCCAGAATAGCTTCAGTGCAGCTTGGCATAGATTCTACTTCTAGTGGGATTGAAAAACACTCTTCCAAATGATATTCCCTCATTTGGTGTTTTGATGGTAGATGTGAAGAGTGTGATCCAAAACCTCTCATACATGTTCAATTGTGTTGAAGTCATGTGACTGTTAAGGCCTTTGCATAATATGATTCACATCATTTTCATAATCAACTAACCATCCGGTGACTCCCTTGTGCTCTCTATGGAAGCACCTGCATTTGTTGTGCTTTATTCTGGTTTTCCTTTAATTTGTCACCAGTCTGTAAAGAGAGGGGAGTTAGTTACTGTGGGTAGTGCTGTCCTTAAATCCACAGGAAGATGAGATGAAAAGGGGAGATAAGAAATGATGTAACCATGGGAGACTGAGGTGGTGGAATGTCTATCCATGTATCAGGATTATAATGATGCATTCAAAGCAGTGTGCATCTGTGCAGCTTTTCTGTGTGTCTGTTCATGCATGCGTGTGCATATTGTACATGAGGAGATGAGTATCCATGCGAGAGTGTGTGTGTGTAGCTTTCTGTCATATAACTCCATGTTGTCGGATCATTTCTGAATGCTGATGACACGTTGATTTTTCATGTGAACGAATGAAAGGGCTGAGTTATGATGGTCCATATGCAGGGTCCCTCCTTGTACCACCAATGGAACAGCACCAGCTCTTTATCATTATTAGCAGATCTCCCATAGCTCTAACAAAACACAGACAGCATACACCAGTGGTCGGCAATAGGTGGCCTGCGGGCCAGAACCGGCCCACCAGCAATAATATCTGGCCCGGGGCCAGAATGCTTTGATAGCAGAAAAATAAAAAATAAGCTAAATAAATTGATAATGGCTGGTGCTGAAATAGATCTCAGTCATGACAGCTACAGTTACTCACACAATCACTTCCTGTTAAGTGATTGTGCCTAAATAAATGCATGAGAACGTCTTTTGCAGCAATGCTTCATGTCGAGTTTATTAAGAGCTTTTACTTTGAAGAGTTCTGAAGGACATTCAAAAGAGTCTCTGGCTTGCTTGACACACCTCTGAAAAAGCCGTCAGTAAACGTGTGATTGGATTCTCCTGAATTTCCTCAGGGAAATGAAAATAAGTGTCCACAGGTTTATGAATGTGGATCAAACGCCGGAACGCACACACACACTGCAGCACATGCTTTATTATGAGCATGTACAAAAGTGTCCTTTTGTTCATATGTCTATTAATGCCATTTTCCTACTCCTGCTGCATACTCTACGATCTCTACTCCTTTCTCCTCTCGGGACAGGCTTGAAGGAGCATGGCACATCACAGGATTTATGATCAATCAGACGGCTTTAGTCCATGTCTTGGAGAATCTGTCTGAGCTTTGTGTGCATGTTGTAGTCCAGTAAAGTTGAATAAGACCTTATGAATATCAAAAGGTTTTCTTGCGTGTTAGCTTGGTATTTATGATCATTGATTGAAGCCTCACCAAATGTTTTTTCATTTTGTAATCTAACATGGGTAGAATCATCGCCCACCCTCTGGGTTATGTTGGCCATTTAGCAAGTGTTGCATTTGATATCAGCCACATATTTTCTGTGTTTCTGTAATATCCTTCTTTCTCGCAGTGTCAAACCCAGAAATAGCTATAAAATAACTCCATCCAGAAGTGCGGCGCAAAGGGGGTTATTGATTGTGTTTTCCGTGCGAAGCAGTAGCAGTACACATAGGTGAAATCTTTTCTGCCGACAATCTGCCACTGCATGATCACACCGAGTGGTTTCCTATTTGCCACACATCTTACACGCCTAAAAACACCATAACTCGGCTCACTCATCTCTTGCAGTGAGCTGCCACCGATATTGGATTTCTGCCCTTTTCAGATTAAAATCACTCAAATACAAGATTGTGGATTGTGTCCATATTAAAAAAAACGTGCTCACATCAGCATTCTGTGAGATGGGTTTCACTTAAACCATGAATGCACTGCGAACTCTGACCTGAGAATTGCTCTCAACTGTCCGCTTATCCTGTTCCGTCTGTCACAGAGGCAGACACTTTTGAGCTGTAACTCACTGCTAATGCTGCATTTTGCTGAATTGATTGCATATGTGGCCGTTGGATTACTCTCTGCGTCTCCCTGGGACTGGTCAATTTAGCGTCTTTAATGTATTCCTCTGTTAATTTTTTTTAGTCTCCCGGCCCTGTCTTGTGTTGAGAAAACACAGCTGGGTGGTGTTTACAAAAGGATCAGGCTCCTGACTGACTCCAGCTTTTGTCATGTCTTCAATTACCTGCCTCAGACAGAGAGAAGAGGCTGACACTAACAAAAATGAAGAATTATGACCTCCATTTGAGTAAACTCCCTCCGTCCTGCTAGCGTTGATTAAGCTGTTTCTGTTGTTGAAGCAGATGACAGCAGAACCCTGTCTCCTCTCTCTAATTTTATCAGAGATGCAACAAATCAGCCCTCGACCCGCAACAAACTCATAGGGCGAAAACACCATTAACGGGCATTTTCTCTGCAGGGATATGATGTGACAGCTTAATTTTCATCTACAAACAAGAAAGCTAATCAATCACATCACTGAGGGCCGATTTTTCATCCCCCATTCCCTCAGGTCATTTGGCTACAGAATGTTATTAGAGATGAGGAAAAGATTAATATTCTGATACTGTATGTATGAGCACTGTTTATATATAAGGTCTCTACTGCTCTGCATGTTGTTAAACATTGGTTACTCTAAATGAATACTAGAGTAATCAGTGAAATATTGACTGTAAATGAATATTTTATCTTAAGACTGTACTTCTGCAGCAATGCTATAAAACCAAAGAAATAATGCATTTCATGATTTCCCCTTTATGATATACTGCTACATCTCAACTGCATGAGCCCATTCACAGTTAACAACTGCAACCTCTGCCTCATGTGCTCATGGGTAGTGACCTCTTCCTCAGGACACACTGAAGTTTCTGTTTAGTGCAGGTGTCCAGCTTCAGTGAGTAATGGTGCATACAATTCTCTGTTAGATATGCTACACTACGGATTCACACAATGTAGGCAAATTGGATACAAGGGCAAAGTCTGACCACTTATTTTGTGCTGAGCTGCAGATATCGTCATACCTTTTACAGTTGAAATGTATTTGCTATGTTGACAATAGTTGTAGGTACTATTTGTGGTGTAATGTCCAGTGGAAAATTGGGTAAACTCAGGTTGTGCACCAGAGGAGTGATATTAAACTGAAATATTCTCATTTCAGTACATTCAAAGGTGATATCTTGGTTTCTATAAGCCTTCCAAGGCTAGTTTATGTGGCAATTTCAAGTAGGAGACGTCATGAACATTGGTTGCTAACTTGAGTCAACATAGTGTTTACAAGCGTGTGAAAACTGACATCTATGTAGTGATGCTTCAAGTCAAGAGTGGACCTGAAGATGTTAGAAGAACCAATGCTGAATAGTGTCCCTAAAAATATCCAGCCTGAGCCTAGAGCTTAATCAGTGTTTACTCATGGCTGCACAGCAGTACTCACTGATGGCTTCAAACCTGACAACCATCTTTATTCTCGTTGGCGACAATAATGAGACTGGATATCGTTGCAAGGTAGATGGCATTGTGTTATCACAATAACAGTCTGAAGTTAAATATCTGTTTCATAGTTCAATAAGCTTCTACATCTCAGAAATAAACCTGGACACATAACATAATGATTATCATTAAAAAGAGCTACACAGTGCCTTCACTTCATTAAGCATTAAGTGTGGTGTTATCAGACACTGACAAACTGCAGGCACTATACCACTGAAAAGATTCCAGCAGGAAGAATGAGTTCTTCATGGCAGACCGGGAGAAAAGGACTACACTAAATATTGTTAAAACAAACAACTCACCTGCCCAATGCTTTCTTTGCTACAGAAACAACATGAATTCAGGCCTTTCCAGCTTTGTTTCTGGGAACAGACGTGTTTTCTATGTTGGGTCTGACTGTATATTGTAACTTCTGACTGAGGTAACCCAGAATCTGTAACACTGTTTCTCTCCACACTGGACATTATCTGAATATCAGTCGAGTCATCTGAAAGTGACAGTCCTTAAAGAGGCAGCATGTTCCTCAAGAACACTTCACTAGGACAAATGATTGACATCATGCATCTTGTCTTAAAGGGGCTGTTTACCATTTCCCGTCACCACACCACTGCTTAAGAGTATCATACAAACTTTATACATAATAACTTTATATAGATATAGTTCTTTATATATACACATATATATTTATTAGTGTGTATCATTGGATATTGTGCCACGTAATTGACAAACCAAACCAAGGCCAAAATGATGTGAGCAAATATTGGTAGCAGGAAAATGGACTCACGTGGGATGGCCATGTTGCTCTGTTTCTGCTGCATTATGTAAGCAATGTTACGAAACGTTTTGTTAACACATTAGTCAAAAGAACTTAATAAGCTGAATATTATTATATGCCTAGTGATGACTCAGTCCAATCACTTTACCACTTAATAGAGACACAAAAGGAAAGTTTTAGTGATACAACAAACTACAGACTGCAACAGGTCACAAAACTTGTAGCAGTTGGACCTAGGTCGGTGTTGTTAAGTAAATTAACTGTGCATGTAAGCATACAGTACACCAAGGAAATGGAACTTATGCCTGAAAAGTTTACCCCTTACAACTTAAATGCCATAGATTGTTGCAATTGGTGCCAAACAGACCTGCTTCTGTTGTTATGTGGTTTTCAGTATTGCTCTTTAAAAAAGATTAAAGATAAAAGATGATCAAGTCTGAGCTAAAGTTTTTCACAATCTTGGCTGCTGAATATTTATATTAATAGTATGTTAAGCCAAAATGTAATCCCTTAGAAAATTACAGTAATTAGGTTATACTCTTTTGAAAAATTCCCTGTTGTGATTTAATTTTGCAGCCTGTTTACTTAATGCTCAGTTAAAAAGTTGTATTTATCACTGAATTCTTAAGATTAAAGGAGAATAAAAATGATGTAACCCAATGCAACTTGAAAGGTCTTACATGTTTCTACTACTAGTTGATGAGGAAGACTCCCTCATGGTGGTGGTAGTGATGATGATAGAACTGTCCAGTCCATCAGCAGCCATCTTCGCTGCTACTTATGGACATCCAGGCTGGACACATTGGCAGTGGGAAATCACATGTCGGACGACTTCATGGTAGATGACTTTAATATCCGCCACAGTAGCCAGAGAGGCTATACGCTAGAATCATTCAATAGCCAATGAAGCCGCGGGCCACTAAACCAATATGGCGTGCTACAGCAGAATGGATGTGTTCCATGGAAGCCCTGTCGGTCGCAGTGTAATTTAATCCAGCCCTTAGGACAAGCATCTCTCAACAGAAATGGGGGGGGGGGGGGGGGGGGGGGGGGGGGGGGGGGGGGGATATGTTAGAAATGGAGACTTGAGGGAGTGGATGAATTGTATAACCCTTCGCTAACCCCCATCTGTGCTCCTAACTTCCGAGACTTCCATTTTCCCCTCGTCTCATTTAGTATGACTGTCAATGCAAATTGACTATAAAAGCAAAGGCAAATCTGGTTACTTTTGAGCAGACAAATGGCCAAACAACTGGTTGCTGAAAGGCCTCTGGAAAAGATTTGAGGCTATTTGTTTTGTGGACAAGCTTGAGAGAGAAAACACCTATTCACCACAGAAACAACAGCAAACATTAGGGAGGCACTGTTTTTTTTTTTCTTCATCTCCAAAGTGTTATGGGGCAGGGCGAGAGAGCGAAACACGTGAAGTGAATAAAGGACAGAAGTCTTGGCTGGCTGTCAGGTTAACTGCTTCATAAAAAGGTGCCAATTTAGAAAACAGATCTCAGCATGGAGAGCTCGGCTCAGCTACACTCCTGACTCTTCAACACTGTCTCTGAGAGAAGGAAACAACACATAGACACGGGGGTTTGACAGCCACCTAGAGCTGCATTAACACCAGGCCAAATTTTACAGATAAATAGATACTAGTATAACCAACTGCGTTTAGCAGTAGGGTGTTAGCTGTCAAAATGACACCCCCTTGCTGGGAAGAAATGTGTACAGTTTTTCTCATACACTAGCTCGTGCACAAACCTTTAAACTTTTCCTTCAACAGCTGAAGCAATAATGCATCACGCTGCATGATATTGCACTAATGCCACCCATATGAGAACATAACTGTGCTTTCTATTTTGTAATTTCAGCGTCTCACTGTGACAAATGTCTTTTGAGCGAGTGGCGATGACTGCGCCCACAGACAGTGACTCCTCCGTCTCCCATGTGCGAATAGTCTGTGGTGGGAGGACAAACTCAACTCAATTCCACTCTATCACCTTGCTTTGATAAAACCTAATTTCCCAGGGGCTTCAACTTCAGATGAACTCAGTTAGGCTCAGTTCCTATGCCAAGAAGCAGACAACTTGACATCCAACGCGAGCTGAATAGCAGCATAACAAAATGTAGAGAGGAGGGCACTCCATTTTGAAGGATACAGTAGTGTGCGGCAGGGGAAGTGAGCTATAACTTTCAAACTGTCTCAATTTAACTCCCCCATGAATTCCATTGCCATTTTAGGGAAGAGTTTTCCACGAGTGATGAGAGCAGTGTGAAAAGCTTGGCTGAAAGCAGAGCATGAAAGCGTCTGCTCGGATCACTGTAATGCCACACTTAAAGCTCTGTGCTCAAGTTGTGAAAACATGGGTGAGGGGTAATGTGTGTGAGTGTGTCTCCCTCTCATGCTCTGTTGTATTATCAGAAAAGCATTAGGTCAGGAAAGGGCCATCTAGGTTTGTAATTCATGTCAAGTTAGGTTATTTGGCTTCATATTTTTCTGTGAATGCATGTGGGTTTTTGTGCAGCTTAAGAAAAAGCAAATATAAAGGACAGAAGAAACATGAAAAATGCAGATATAAGAGGGGGCCCTTTTCTGGCATAGTTTGGGACTCTTTATATTGAAGGGTCACTGCCAATCAATACAACACTATTCTGAGTGATAAACCTTATCCTATGATAATACATTTTTGTCCTGAATTGGTAAGTTAGAAACTAATGATGGTGATGGACAGCTAAACCTACCATTGTTAAAACACCAAATGAGGAAATCTCTTTAGGAAGAATGGTGTTCCATTCATCCAGTTTCAGACGCCTTGAGAAACTATGCCAAGCAGCACTGAAGCTGTTCAACACCTTACTTGTAACCCATCTGTATGTATGCTGTATACAAAGCCATCGTGACTCACATATGTAGTAGTATTCTCTGCCCGGTCTGAACTCAAAGCCCAGGGAGAAGGGAGTGAAGAGCTGGAACTTCTCTGAAAACTTGAGCGGTCCGTTCGGGGAGTGTGGCCTGTTGCACTCCCAGCGTTTGAAGCCCTTGGCGGTGTGGTCGCACGTGCTGTAGCCATCGTAGTTAACCATATAGAGGACGTAGCGCTCCGTCCGCTCCTCAGGCACCGCATCTTCGTAGTGAGGACAGTAGACATCAAGGTAGTCGTTTATGCACACGTCGATGTGGTAGTCCCCACGATGGAACCTGGTTGTAAAACAAATAAGAAATGGTTAACTTCTTGCTATTTACGTGAAGTATAGGTATAAGTTCAGACCACTTGATGTAAAATGATGTGTATGCACTTAAAACGTTACTTAAGTATAATATTAGTATATTCCTTCAGTTAATATGGAAAAAAGTTGGTTTGAATTCAGCACATATGCAGAGAGTGCAGGTTGGATCTCTCTGCACTCGTTTACTGTTGTGTGGAAATTTATAAGCACGAGCGCTCTCATCTTCAGACCTCAATAAATTTGGGCGGGTTGGTTAATGTAAATCTATCATTGCAACAGATATTTACTCACATGTACACACATCTGCCTTCCGAATGATAGCAAACTGAAGTATCCAAGTCAGAGAAAATATGCTTACAAGAAAACGGTTTTGGGTCTTCAAAACAAGTCAAGTGTCTACAGACAGACAACCTCGGGCTGTGTGCAAAGTAGAAATGATCATGAGGATACAGGATGGACCAGATAGTAAATGTCAGGATAGGAAAAATACAGAGCCTGGCTGTCTCTGAGGGCTGTGCAGTGAGGCATCTTTACAGCTGCAATGATCTAGAACAGGCCACACAGGGTCAGAGGGCTTCAACATATACAGGCAGATTCATTAAAAGGCCATACACTGTCACAAACACACACACACACACAGACACACACACACGTGTAATTCCTTCTCTGTTGCCCACAAAATAGGTCTCTCTCCTGTACAATTTTCACAGCTACCAAAATTGGACAGCAATTCCTGTGTTGTGAGTCTCTGGCTGGGTCTAGGATGATATGACCCTAACCCTGGGGTCACAGAGAAAACACTGAACACCTGTAAACTTGCTAGGGATGCTCTCAATTTAGCACACACTTGAAGCACTGTAAGAGTGACACAATCACACACACACACACACACACACACACACACACACACACACACAGCTGGTGCCACTGACTCATTTTACCCAGAAGCCAGGTGGTGTGAGCTTTTAATTGAGACCCAGTCTTTAATGTTATAAGAGCACAACCTGACAAGAGTTTCGACAAAACTTTTAATTGAAAACCCGCCACTGCTGTCTATAAGAAGGGCTCCTCAAGCCCCAGAAAGCACAAGGGGCAGAGCGTATAACAGGCTAAAATAATTTTATCCTGAGGACTGTGGAGCCTCAGGATTAACATACTGAAGCAGTACACACGCAGCATAGTGACCTTTTTCTCTCACCATGCAGCCTTGTGTGTTGGTGTAGTTTGTGTACTCTTTCCAAGCCTCCATGGTTGAGAGGAGCTTGTGTGGCTCAGGTCCTATCTATCTGGCGACACCTGGAAGATGGTAGACGTCCGGGCTCCATATTCTTCATGTATGATTACAATGTCATTGTCATCCTGATTGTCCACACTGTAATTTTACTCTGTTGGTCTATTCTGTACACACGGCAGCTATTGGTTTCCTTATCTGAATCGAGGGTCTAAGGATAGAGGGTGTCGACGTATGCTGTGCAGATTGTAAAGCCTCTGGAGGCAAATTTGAGAGATAGAGATTTATGATACTTGGCTATATAAAAAAATTTACTTTACTTTTCAGCTCTCATGCACAAAATGCCCATTGTGTCTTAAAGATTTGTACAGGAAGCGACATGTTTGGCAAAGGAGGCTTTTTGCAGTTGGTCATAAATACCAGTGAGGAAAAAATGTTATTTTGTTTGATTGGCATTAAATGCCTCAGACATCTTAGATGCTGATGAAAATACTACGCTGCACAATGGTGTAAAAATGTCAGTACTTTTCTCTTTCTCATCCTCCTTTTCACCTTGTCGCTCTCTTTACACCCACTTATTTGCTATCTCTATTCAGAACAACAAGCTTTGCTCGTTATTCCAATGTGATATTTGAATTCTGAATCTAAAGGCTGGATTTTCTAAGATCAAATCTCTGTATATACACTGAAAACGCTTGTCCTCTTTGGCTGCATTTACTTCAGTCTGCAGTATGTCTAGACAAACTACCCAGAATTACAATAACAGTGTAAACCAGGCCAGTTATGTTGAAGATCAAATAGTGATTTGAGATAAATCTGGTTTTGGCTCCTTCACTTGTCACTTAATTCATGTCGGTATGATCAATTGATTAATGTAACAATCATGCGACAAATCGAACCACAGCCATTTCTCATTACTGTGATCATGTGGGTCTGCTATGTGGGTCTGGTGTGTGTGTGTGTGTGTGTGTGTGTGTGTGTGTGTGTGTGTGTGTGTGCGCACGTGTGCATAAGTTTGAGCTAGCATGAAATGTTGCTTTTCTGTGTTTACCCATGTAGGGTAAATACCAATGTGAGGCTGTTTACAGCCAAGGCATGGAGTAGCTCATCTGTAACATCTCATTTAAAACATGTCTGTGGAGGTCCAGGAAGAGCCATGCATCAGCCTCAGTGCTTTAAAATGTCACTGACTTAATGGTCACATCCTCCCATCCGCTCTCGTCCCAGCGTCTGTGTGTGTGTGTTTGTGTGTATGAGAGAGAGAGAAAGAATGAGTATGTGTGTGTGTATGATGTTTCAGCTGCCCTTCTCTCCCTGCCTCAGCAGTCAGAATAGTGGCTTGTGGCCCTGACTGCAAATGAAGCAGAGGATGTTTGGGTGAGTGAGCACGTAAAAAGGGACAGGACAGGCATTTGTAACATGTTACACACTCACACAAACACACACCCGGCACACACCTCCACGCACATACATTAGGTTTGTGTTATCTGTTCAGTGAGCTCCCTGGCACACTGGCAAAGGAACAGCAGTGAGACAGCCAGAAGCTGCTAATGGCACAGAGTGAGAAAGAGACTGAGGGTGACAAACAAACAGGGTGAGAAAGAGAGAGAGAAAGGACCTGGTTCCAAAAAAAGGTGAGGTAATACAAAGCAGAGGCAGCAAGACTGAATAATGTAGTTAGTATTGCCGGGCTACCAGTGAATCCAAGTCTTTGCAGAAGTTATTCAACTATGCATTTATCATTAAAGGAGATTCTAGTTAAACTGTATGTGCATGACATGACTGCATGTGCAGCCAAAGTTGTACGTTTTTGTCTATTCAGTGCGGGATTATCATCACAATGGCTCCCGGAAAACTCCTTGTGTTTTGTAGAAAGCTGTGTTTATTGTCCTTATAAAAACCCTGTTATCAGGGGACTAATGTGGGAGTTTTAGATGCGGCTGGTGTCTTGTTTATAGCGATGGCAGCTTTAATCGGCTGCTGCTGTTATATAAACAGTCCCCACTTTTCAGCAGAAAGAGGGAAAACATCCTTTACCACGAAATGGACATGTGTTGTTCAGCCTCCGTGTAGGACACACAAGCACCAAGAGGTTGCACCGATGGGATGCAAATCAAGGCTGTGCTCTGTTAGAATCGCAAAGAGTGAAATATAGGCAGGAGAGATGGTGTAGTAACATCAGGGTCAATAGAGGAGAGTAATTGCAAATATACTGGAGGAACAACTAACCCAGTGGGCACAAATGAAAATGTCAATTAAAGCTGCAGGGAAAATGTGTGTGTGTCAGAAGTGTGCTTCCATAATAATTATAGATTTTCTGAGAGTATATGGAAAATCAATTAATAAAGTGATCACTTATAAAGTGCAATTACATGTTAATTCTGTCTTTAAATGCTAAATAAATATTAAATGTATAAAACACACAATGACTCCCCTGCTGTTACTGACACAAAAGAAGGTGGTAGCAATGTGCAACACGTGACGTGCTGCTCTATGGGTTGGACCTATATAATTTTTAGGTAACACACTGTTTAAAATGAAAGAGAATTGTCTCTAAATCAAAGTTATTATAAAAGGTTTAAAAATTCAAATCAGTTGTGAGATTGCATATGATAGGCAGACACATAAGTTAATAGAGTAAATGCTAACTTAATTTCCCAATATACAATGCATTTTAAAATCAATTTAATAGGTGCTTTAAATAGTTATGTTATAATAACATTTTGTTGCCACACTCCAGAATCCTCAAAGTAATAGCATACAGGTTTCCTTACATTAATGTTCCTGAGATTGGAGCTAAAAGCTGTTACAATTCACACAAGACATTGTCCAGACAGACTTGGCGCTGAGTTGCCGTCTAAATTCCCCCAATGCCACACACATGCACACGCTCCACCCAGCCACCACTCCCTACTTTATGACTTAACTCCCTACTTTATAATGGCAACATCACGAGCAACAATTTTTTCCCCGTTCTTGTGAGACAAGAGTAGCAGCAGAGAGTGGCAGCGGCGGCCTTTTAGCAATAATATAGATAATTAAGGAGCAAAGTTGGATGGGTAGCTAATTGTCAAATGGTGATAATTACGTGTCTTTGTAAGGCCACAGCTGTCCCAGTGAGCTTCAGGTCACAACACAAAGCCAGGGAAATCAGCTGGACACAGAGCGTGGGTGCAGATGTGTGTGTTAGTCAGTGAGTGAGTGAGAGAGAATGAGATGAGATCTTTATTACCAACTGATTACACTTTCACACCGCCTTCTCAGGCCCTCAGGGCTGAAACTGAAGGGCCAAGTATTGTCAGCACAAACCCATACATAAACACACACACACACACACACACACACACACACACACAGTCACAAACAGAGAGAGTGAGTTTGGGAGAGCTGGAACAGTGAAGTGAATGCAGGGTAAGGTGGCACACCACTGCAGTCACTGATTGGCTCATTTCCATTTCAATTACACAGCCCAGTGACATTGCTGTGCATACACCCAGGCACACACACACACACACACACACACACACACACACACTCACAGGGAGACAAACACACACACACACAACTCCACTTACACGCTTGGGCCCTGCACGCACGCACACACTGTACCCAATGAACTCCCATCAGCCACTTCTCTGAGCTGTGCACCAGTGGCTGCAGACAGAAAGCAAGAAGGACAGGGAGAGATAGCTAACCTGAGTGAAAGAGAAAGACAGAAAAGGAGGAGACCAAGAGCTCAGTGGCAGGAAGAGGCAGAGAGCAATCCAAGTCATCTAACCAGTTGAATAAGTGAGATTCAATAGAAAGAGGGACTTTTCAAGTGCTGCCGTGACAGTGCCTTGCTGTATATACCACTTCTCAAAGGTGTGACCCAGAAGGATAGTCGGAGAGTGAATCCTGCCATGTATGGGAAGAGATACTCACTTTTCTCACAATACTTGTCTTGTATCTCCTATGTTTTTTTTCTCCACAACACATATTGTTAGAGAGATTGTCATTGGTGTCACTGCAAAACTGTTGTGACAACATTTTGACTTGGTGGAAAATTGATGAATGAATGTGACAAAATACTGTAAAGAGGGTGAACTTTTTTATATATAAAAAAGAAGTGCCTGAAACAATCCTGCTTCATGTTCTTTAGATGCAGATACTTTGACAAGACTGTAGTGCTTACACACTGCTGACAGCTGTTATTATTACAAAGGCAAAGCCCCCTCTACCGGAGTATAAAAGATCATCTTTGTTTGTCTGTACCTCTTTTTACCTCTGCTCTCTGTATTTTCTCGCTCATGCCCCTTCTCTTCCTTGATTTTTCCGCCTCCCTGAGTTTCTCGCTCTGCCCAGTCTCACTTGTGACCCCAAATCAGATCTCTTTACATTATTTCACCTCTCCCTGTTGAAATTCATATATCTGATATATTTTCAATTCAATATCCTCAGGCAGTGTTCCATTGCCTGATAAATCAAATCACAGAAACCTAGAAACTAGAAATGCACTGGGACCTTAAAAGGCAAAACCTGTGATATTCTGTTGAGCGTGTGTATGCTTATGCGGATGTGTGTGTGTGTGTGTGTGTGTGTGTGTGTGTGTGTGTGTGTGTGTGTGTGTGTATATATATGTGTATATGTGTGCATGTTCCTAAACTAAAAGATCATTTTTTGATTTTGGTCCAGAGAGAAAATACGTTTAGCCAAGACGAGATGAACTTTGACTGAACCCCCTACTTGAGCACACATACGTACAAAGGCCAGTTGAAGACCATTCAACACATACGCCACAAACGCACATTGCAAACATCTCACTATAGTTTGTGCAGTTGTCTAATAACAGATGATAGGTTTGGGTTTGAGGAGGAAAGAGAGAGGAGAGCAGAAAGGAAGAGAACAAATTGAAAGATAGAGAGAGGCATAGGGAAAGAAGAGAGAGACTGTTGCAATTGATCATGCTTGTTCTTAACAGCAGTCAGAAAAGGTCTTGGCCTTCTATCCAGAGAGGTATTCACCTTGAAATTACTGATGGCAAAGGCGTAATGGAGAGCGAGAAGAAGGGTGAGGAACAGATAACTGCATCCAATATTTCCACTCCACAATCATCTTGACTGTAAAATTAAATTCCTCACCAGACCGCCATTTCAGCAGTTCTCTTTTCTTTGGGACCTGGAGATGGAAGACATTTTTCTTTTTGTCTGAGTGACTGGCAAGAAATGACAATACCTACTTTCAGGGATTCTCATATTACAGCTCATAATACACAACAGACTTTTTCTCTCTAACAATCTAACAATCGCACAAACAAGGCAACAACGACTTTGGCTGTAACTGAGCTCGAAGACTGCTCAAAGAGATCACATGTCAAAAAATGGAGAGAGGATACATTTAAAGGATACATTTCAGTTTATTACAATACAATATAAATATTGGTAATAATCCCATTTTGTACAGTCAAGCTGTGTGTGTGTGTGTGTGCGCAAAACGGTAAGTTATATTTAAACCAGTAAGTAGATTGTATGGACATGTGGGGTAATCATTTTATAGTTCGCCCTTGTTTTCTTCCAAAAAAGCTGATCTGGGAGTTTGTTAAAAACCTGCATTATCTGTCTATAGTATTCATTCTGTGTTTTCCTAGTTGTGGCAAAGTTGCTGCCATGTTCCTAGATCGGGGGCGGGGGCAAACTGTAACAAACCCCGGAGTTACCCTCTAAAATCTTGGATCTTGTTTCACGTTCTTGCTCTACTGATTTGGTTGTAACACCTTCTGAGACGTTAATAACATGATACTGTGAGAAGAAGCGATGCAACCCCCAAAATACTAGCACTGAGGTAGAGAGATGGCTAAGGAGACAGAGAGAGCGGTGAAGTCAGGGGAAGAACATGTGAGAGTATCGCTTGTTATATGAGTTGACAGCCACATTCCTTGCTGGCTAACTGGCTGATAGGCTTACAGCACTGTGGAAGGGCATGGGGAGAAGACACGAAGACATCAGACCTATAGAGTATCACATATTACTGGCATTGCCGCCGGGACATGGTGGGGGGCTGTGGTGTGTGTGAGTGTAGGCATATTTTCATATATCTGCTGTAATGGACAAACACACATGCATATGAGTGCATAGCTGCTGGTCACGGTGCATTTTATTGTGTCCATCTGCTGTAGCTTTATGGACGGTGTACTGCAGGCTCAGAGCAGGTGGTCAGCCCAGTATAATATACTGACTGTCAGCAGTGAGGGACACAGGGACGTACCCATGCATTCCTTCATCTCTCTTTCTCACATGTAGTTTCATTCACCCTCCCATCTTGACCCTTTCTCCTACATTTCTCCTCTTTCGTTCTTTCCCTACATCTCCATCCCTCCACCGCCACCACCACCGCCACCCATGACTGTGATCTTACGATATTCATTTCTGCCATTTATGTCTGTCAGCGCTCGTTTTGCCCCAGGGAGACAATGAATTAAGAGCAGTGACAGACAAGTTCTTGTTCTGCCCTTAAAGCTGAGTGAAACAGCGAGATGTAGGGCTCCAGTGAGTGTTTGATGTAGTCTGCATTAACATGCTGCAGCTCAAGTCCAAAACAGAGGGGTGAAAAAAGACAGACAGATACTTTCTCTGAGCTCATCTACTCACTACTCTGCCAAACAACCGTTTTTATGGGTGTATAACACTGATGTGTGCAGGCTATATATGTGAGTGAATGGCTGAGAGTGTGTATGTGGGCCAGTGTGTATATCTCTCTGTGTGTAAAAGGATTTCTTTATGTCTCTGCTCGTCACCAAGGGAGTCAAGGAAAAATGACACATCCCCCAACATCCTGTCAGACCCTGGGGCCATTCTCCTGAATCATTGCTGCCCCAAACCCACTTCAATCCCTTTGTAAATACTGTACGCTCTGACATGTTTACCAGGACCAGAGTGGGTGTGTGCACACCCGGAGATGCATGTGAGCTTATGCACGGTCACACATGGGCAGTTAGTGTCAATTAATAGCTATACATCATTGAGTGGGAGACAGGTTTGCCATTAATCATAAGTCATTGTTTTATAGTGACATGGTATTTGGCAGCTGAGACATTACAGCAGCAATGAAATGGCTCTGAGCCGTGTAACATGTCCTCCTGTGTGTGTGAGGGAGAGAGAGAAGGACATCCTATACAGATAGGGACAGAGCTGAAATTTTGGTCTGTTGTTTACTCCATCACCTGCACTCAGCTGAGTAGCCAGCTAGCTGTGAATGGGTTCCAGGAGGTTAGATAAACACAAACAACCCACATGTCTGCTAAAAGTTGCCATGTGTCTGCAGCAATTAATGCTTACATAAGTATAAGTGACGTAACTAAACACTTTGATGGGTGGGGTAACATGTGTAAACACGGATACAAGCAAACATTGCATGTTTGCACTGTAAACAGTATGCAGAATTAAGTAAATCAATCATCAAGTGCAAGAAGGCCAAAATCTCTGATGTGGAGAATAGAAGGCTCTGCATAATTAAATCCACTGCAAGTATTCAATGACATGTAGGCCTTCATCTGGGCAAACATGCACAACAGCACACTTAGTAGGTTTAGAGCAATGTACTTCTTAGAACATTTGTAGCTAAATGTAGCAGAGCCTCCTTTAAATTTTGAAGAACTCCAATCAAACAAGATGACCTCAACCTACTGCACACACACTTGACACTCCTTTCAGACTGACACAAAAGCAAGTAGCTCTGAATGGGTTGACAGGTCATCTAACCTGGCTTTGTGGCCTCCCTCCCGATCTCTGTTGAACAGACTGGACACTACTCTGCTTTTGTGAACACTCTATTTGCCAGTTCAACATGTCCTCCTATCTAAACAACAAAATAGGTTAATTGTCAGTTGTCCCAAAACAACATAAATGATTGTTCCCCAAAGTGACATAGAAATGTTGGAAAGAACCAGTCCAAACACATGGTTAACATGGTTGTAGTTTGGTTAGGTTTAGGCAACAAAACTATGTGGTTAAGTTTAGTGACTAAACTCATGTGACATAAATTACCTACTTAATGTTATTTAAATAAGTCAACTTTGACTTTCTTTCACATGAGACTCGAACTCCAGTCTCCTGTGAGAAAGTCCTGGATTTGATACACCCGTCCACCACTACCACATCCTTATGCAGACTGTGTCGCTCTTTGTACTACCTCACTACTTCCTAATCAACCTATCCAGACGGTTTTTTCTGGTGAGGATGGACTGTCCCCGTTTGTCTAAAGAAGTTTATCTGTCTAAAAGAGCTATTACACACATTCCTCTCTCCCCTACTTTCTTTGTACTTTGCCCGCCTCCTGTGGCCCACCTGTATATGGCACATTACAGAAGAATATCAGCCCACTTTTCTTCTGTTGTTGTCCCCATCACTCCCTAGCTCACTCTGTCTCTCAGGACAAATGATCAGCAGATGGATGGAGGAGTGAAATGAGTAGGAAAGCTGGCAAAAAGGGCAGCGATGGACCAAAAAAAAAAAAAAAATGAAGGAAGCATACCATGTGGGAGAGGCAGGAGAAATCCAGAGTGGGAGGAGGGAAAAAGAAGAAAGGCATGTATGAAGGTTTAAAAGCTGCAAAAGATGGAGGGGAACATAAAGGGAAAGGGTAAACGTGGGTAGAAGAACACAGAAGCAGGGATGAAAAGAGGACACACAAACATCTATGTGTCCTGACTGTTTCATGTCAGCAAGCCTGTGTGTTCACCCATTGCACTGATCATTAAGACTCCCATCACAGCCGTGTAAACACACATGCACACACTGCTCCCAATACACTGTGTATCCATATGCTAAATACACACAGGCAAACACACACTGACCTTCAAGCTAGGTTGCCATGGAGCTGTGTCAAGATGTTATAATGTCGCCACTTTCATAAAACCCTCGCCCCTTTCACAGTTCACCAGCCACTGACTGTATACTACTGTACTATATGTCTTACTATGTGTGCATGTGTGTGCGTGCAAGCCGTGTGGTGTCTCCCTCTGTTGCACTCCCTGTGAGTGTAACAGATTTAGGCTGAGTTAGGTATGTAACACTTCAAGATGGGAAGCCAAGTGGTAACTGTTCCATGTTTATCTGTGAGATGTAATTGCTTTACTGACAAGTTGTAGCTACAGTATATTTGTGCCTGTCTATACATCACTGTTGTCATGTGAAAACCTCGCTGGTTCCCTCCTTACTTGAGGGATTCCTCTTATGAAGTGAGAAAACTCTACAGCTAATAAAACCCTTTCAAAGCCCTTCAGATAACATCAAAAATGTCATCAAGCTACCACAAAAGGCTGTTATACTTCCGCTTTGATCAAAGATCAAGCATCCAATGTAGACACTTTTTTGAGAAGCTGTTCAAATGATGTGGTCAAAGAAGAATATTACACAGCTGAAGAAAATTTAAGTTTCATTACTGTACAAACATAATATATTATGGTTATGATAGCGAAGATTATTCTTTTTTTTAAAGTCTGCCACTTCATTTGGAATTGTATATGTATCCTGGCATGCTGCCATTTCATACCATTATGAAATGTATTGATCCACTGTACATGAGAATGTATAGCTGCTTATAAAGAGGTGAACAAGTGCTGCTAGGAATCATATGGATGTAAACAGTCTGCTTAAATGAGAGGTATATCTATTGGTTAATACTCGGGTCTTCGTCCCTCAGCTTAAATCTCATATTTCCAGGGTCAGTTGCAGATTTCAGTCTTGATTACTCCTGGATAGTTTCATATTACATGAGCCTGAGCAGACTGGTTTGGATAAAACCAATTTCTAGAAATGTTTTGTTAGTCATCAAGCACCCTTCCCACTGACTTAAAACTATATGCCACAGCTTGTTGGATTCCTGTCACAAATATTTGCTCTAAGTGTATTTTCCCATGGTTTTCACTATAATCTATATCGTTCCTCGTCTAGTTCTCCCACGCTTGGGCTCCTTGTAAAAGTTTAATTTAATGAGTTTAGCTTGTTCACATAATGAGATGATGCATCAGCCATTCATTTTTACACTAATTACTGTCTTAAGGCAATACAAGTGGGCTGTGAAGTGAAATGCAGTACAACATTGGCATTTTACATTAGAGGAAACCTGCCCATGATCTAAACTCTACCCAGCTATTTTCAGAATAGTCTACATTGTTCAGGAAAGCTTGAACTTTGTTCTTTTTCTTTTTTTTTTTTATCAGGGACACTCGTAAGAGAAAAAAATATTATTTCACTGTACTGAAGGATTCTTTGAATAACTGCTTGTGCCAACAGCTTTCATTATGTGATGTCATCATGTCATGTTTTGCCCCATCTATTATCTGAATCAGTCTAGACAGTGTACCTGTCTTAGTCATAATGTAGTCTACAGCCTTAAGAGACAGTGTTGACAAATCCATCAGATAACAAAGAAACAGCAATATTCCTTGATAACTATCTTCCTGGCAGCTACACAAATCAAGTTTTAAGTTTTGAATCTAGGGTTTATAAAGGGCTAATAAAATACTTTTATCTTAAGAGTTAAAACCCATCACAATGATAACAATCAGATTACAGGGGCTGCACGGCCCTGTCTTCTCTCCAGTCAGATAACAACTTTTCAAGTTCAATCATAACTTTTAAGAACAATCAAAATTCACCATCAGTGTGATGACTGCGTTATTGAACCGGAGATCTAGCAGACAGGGGATGTGGTTGATGTGGCAGCGGAGGGGAATAGGTGGTAATTTCCAGAGCATCTGCTGATTGTAAAAGGCAGAGTGTTTTAAGAGCAGATGGTTATGGGGGAGATGATGGAAGTCCTTCATTAAGAGCCTTGGCACAGGCAGCAATGTTTTCCAACAAGGGACTGCTGTTTATAGACATGAGAAAGATTTTTTAAATAATTTGCTCAGCTGCAAAACAAGCATGTATGCTTACATGCACAGATAGTCGTGCATAGTTTCCGTTTCTATAGGCTAGCGTATACATGAATGCTTTTAAACTATTTTCATTATCAGTTAATCTGTTGATTTTATTTTTTTTTACACACTGATTAAACATTTAGTCTAATAAATGGGGGGATTCCCATCACGTTTTCCCAGAGCCCAAAGTGATGTCTTCACATTGCTTTTTTACTTTGAAAAGGAGTCCAAAACTTGACAACTACAGTGATGAAAAACAGAGACGCGCTGCAAATCTTAATATTGGAGACATGAAAATCTGTGAATTTTTGGAATTCTTGCTTGATAAAAGTGAAACAGTTCTACATATTTGTGTTTGAATACATTTCCATGTTTATTATTGCACCTGTTTGCATGTACTGTGTGTGTCATAGGGAGATATTGATATAAAGAGATATAGGAAGGCGGTCAAGAGGATAGAGCAGTAGCTGTAACTCCAGGTGGATCAACAGTGTTGTTGTCAGTGGGGGGGCTGACACATGGGCCTCTCTGCTAATTCCTCATGACTGTTTAAAAGCTATATGGTCCTTTAGCTCCTACACTAAAGGCACGTGTGTGCATACATGTGCAGAGTGGAAGTCTATATTAATGCACCAACTTTGTGTGTTTGTGAGTGTGTGTGCGTTCGGTATGAAGCCTTTTCCAGGACCTTCAGGGTCAGCCTCCCATGGAGTAGCTGTCAAGGTCCCAGGCAGGGGGTTAAGTGGTGTGTCGGCTACTTGGGCTGTGTGTCTTATTGTGGGCAATGCCTGCGTTATATAGGGCAGCAAAGGTCACTATATAATATAGACACAAGCCTGCACACGCTCACACCGACACACACACAAATCTGAATGCATACATACATACATGCACATGACATGAATGTGCACCCACAAATCCCTAAAATTTGAACCCTATAGTTCAGGGCCAGTTTGCAGTTATCCTTGTATTGCTCTCATTATAACATATCATTTTTTTTTCTTTTGTTATTGAAGACAGACCTTGTTCTAGTGTTGGCGTACAGACAACCTGCATATTTGGTGTATCTGGCAAACAACTATATCCAACAGAAAATTATTAAAAAACAAACATGTTTTGGCGAGCACCAACAAGTGCTTTATTAAGTCTGATTAATTAAGTTGCTGTGATCATCAACATTAGTTTCAGTCTCAGTGTATTTGAATCATTATTCAATTCCTATTCTCTGTATTTTACAGTAGCAGATTCATGTTCCACAAATGGCTTAATCCATGCATCACAGCACACTTGAAAGTCTCTGTGTGAACATGAAAATGTTATGAATTGAAAGGGTGTCTTTCCATGTCAGTTGTGATGGCACCAGCTTATAAATACTTTGCACGAATGGTGGAACTGTCCTTGCCTCCACTGTTTCCCTGTGATGAGACCAAGTGTATTTCTCTTTGGAAAGAGCAGCAAACAGGATCAAACTGTGTAAAGTGTGAGCAGTCAGTCCTGTCCTTGCCTTTGATCCCAAATCAGCCCTATTTAAAGTGCCCAGTTTGACGGAGCAGGAACTCTGTCAGTTTAACGGAGCTTTGTGTCACGTCAAACGAGCTTTGTTCTGCCGTCCTGGAGAGTCAGCCGCAGGCAATTAGTGTTACAAACACGCCGCGTGTGTGGGGGCTGACCTTACTGTATGTGCATATGTGTGTCTGTGCATTTCTATTGATATCTGTGGGTGTCTGTTAATGACTCTATCTCTCCGTGCTTCTCATTCTCGTATCTGCATGAGCTTCACAACAGGAAAAAAACTATCCTCATCCAAACAGTTCTCTAGGAAGAGGAAAATATACATAAAGCAAGGCGAAGCTGAATGTCCACGTGTTACCTTTGTGTGCACGCAAACCAAGACCTCATCTTTCCACTTATCCAAATATATGCACACACCCACCCACACACACACACAAATCCCTTCCCAAATCATTCCTTTGACAATAGAGATACTGATTGATTCTTGCTGAACGAAAACTAGTTCTGCATTCAAACTAATTGGCCTGGTTGAGTTTTTCCCCTGTGGAGGGAGACAGAAAGTTTGGCACTGAAACAAGGTCTGTAGGTCATGTCTTGGTGGGCACAAGCTGCATTCTGTTAACACTTCCAACTGTGAGTTCATGAACTTTTGAACTCGCCTCGCAGAGCAGGAAATTGAAACAATAAGCTTCTGGAAAGAAAATTCAATTTCAACACAGAGAGTGCATTTGTTATACTAGCAAATGATTTGGCCCTTTGGTGCTGTTTGTTTATGCGCTCTAGTTGGTTTGCGCAAACAGAGAAACGCACCCGAATATATGCACCCAGAAATGTGCACACATTTGCACACACACACACACCACACACACACACACACACACACACTCACAAGGGGGGTTTTATGGAAGCAAGTGGTGACACGCTGTGGACAGGTTTTGGGAGGTTTACCGACATGTGTGGTCTAAAGTTAGCGCAGTTGGAGAATGCCTTCCATCCTTTCCGTCCATACATCCCTGAACATACACTCCTCTCCAGCTGTCTCCTTCATCTCATCCTCTGACCTGAGCTGGCTGTCAGGGCTTCTTGCTTCAACACAGCATACTGCACGTTCACCACATACCATGGCTGGGTACTGCAAGACCTCATAAAATAAAACTACTATCAATCAGTATTATAAAAGAGGGTCCGATTATTACATGGCGACTGAAAGTAGGACCATATGTTACTGCATATGGTACATATGGTGTATTATTACAACAATCTTTAATAGTTTAGGGGCTTAATTGATTTTATATTCTTCGGTTGTCACATCGAGATAACGTGTTGAATTGTATTTTTCAGCCTTCTCACAAACTGTAGCAATGTTGTTAATATTTACACATTCAACAAAATAATCAGTCCGTCCAATATTATCCCCTGTGCCTGTCCTCCATTTTGTGCCTGCCTCACTCCACCTGCTGCTCTTTCTCCACACTGATGCTAGTGTGTCGAAAGCCTAAACCGTCTGGTATTGATGTCCCCATCAGGGCACAGCAGGGGCCCCTTCATCACGGACACACACAGTTGCCTTGGTGAGATGTCCAAGTTGAGGCATTAGTCAAGTGTGTGTGCGTGTGTAAGTGCAAGGTGATGGTTCATATCAAGTCAGCAGTGCAGGCTTAGTAGGGTTGGCTGAAGCCTCCCACAGGTGTTGGGGATCAATTCAAACACAAATCATCTCATACATTAATCCCTGCTCACCGCCCTCACCTGCATGTTTTACAGTTTCTGACATTACGCAGCTGTTAACAGATCCAGCGATATCTCCTCCCTATTTTTCCGCTGAAAAGCCAGCCTTTTTCAGGCAATGAAATAAAAACACGAATTCCCATAAATACTGCTGACCTTTTGTTTCTGCTACAGGAAAAAGAAACACGAGGCAGATATTTGGGGAGTGAGCAAAAGACAGATCAAGATAAGGAAAAGAAGAAAAAGAAGACATGATCCAAGACAAACTTTTTATTTCTGTCATGAAAGAAATGTAATATTTCAAAGAATAAAGGGGGTGTGAGCAAAAGAATATGATTATGAAAGAGTGAAAATGTTATAAGGCAACAGACAAAAGAAGAAAAGGGAGGGAGATTATCAGAGTACTAGGATGAAAATCATATGTTGCTATCTAATTGACCATCTCTGGAGTTCAGCACACCAGCATGCAGTATGAGGCATACACGGGGTTAGTTGGGTTTAATATCAGACTGGTTTCATGCTGTTTGACTGAAATAAGCTAACTTATGGCGACAGAGAGAGAGTGAGGCAGAAAGAAGAGGCATCTGTTAAACTACACAGGGCACTTGCACATCTCATTTAAGCAAATTTGACAGATGACAATGGATCAAAGTAATACCAGAAACAAGCAGTGTTTCACAAAAGACTACAAAAGTAGAAGCTGTGTTAAACTCACTTACTGATGATACAGATGGTCTATGAGACACACACACACACACAGCCATAACTTTCATAATTCATCAGCTCGGACTCAGTATATTTTCCGTGATGAATGGTGAAATATTTGAAGGGGATGCATCATGAATAAACAGCGGAGGGAATGATTGGCTGGAAAAGCTTATTTATCACGAGGATGTGGCAAGGGTAGGGAGCTGATGGGGGCAGTGAGGGGAGGGAAACCATGGGATTTAGTGAAAGGGATTGTGGGTAATGCTTCCACATGCTTCCCCGGTCACACTTGGTTGGCCTTAAATTAAACCGACACACGGGAAGGCACGCCAACACATTCGAACACGGATGCATGTACCCAAACACACACACACACACAAATAAAAAGAATACACATGCTGTACAAACAAGAATTTAAACATGCACAGACAAGTGAGCGTCTGAGTGAATCAACAGGAATTGTTTGTGAACATACATCCAATTGAGCTGCTCAGATTTTTCAGCATCTACGCTAAACAAATACTCTCTCGCATTAAAAACAAACTGATGGCCAACCATCAGTGAGCAGCGCGAGGTAAAGCATGCTGAAATGCTTACACTTAGGGAACGCTGTAATATAGCAGACATACACTTCTGAAGCTGAGCGTGCTCTTGCATAAAACATCAGGCGTTGAGCATTTTAAGTGCTTCTTTTGTAATCAGGCCAAAGCCATAACAGCTCCCATAAAGGCCTGGTGAGAGTGGCTGAAGGTCCATTTAGGCGTCCAGAACAAAGAGCATCACTTGATCAATAGACAACCTCGTTAGGGCAATGTGCTGTGGTGGACACATTCTGAGGCACAGGGGGGATGATGGGAGGTGGGTCTGACAGGGGAGGGGGTCACTGTGGTGTTCCTATATGCAATGGGTTTGAGCAGAAGAGCAACAGTGTGCACAATTAATACACAGACATGAACCAATGTGCATGGACGACCAACAATCACCAACCAAGTGCTTTGTGCTTGTAAAACACTCTAATGAGGCCTGTGTGTGTGTTGGTGTGTACGCTTATGTGCGTGTGATCGAAAGCCACTAAAAGCTCTTTAGGGGCACCTTAGGGAGCTATCCTTCATGACTTATCATCTAGGCAAAAGTGTGCGTGCACACACACACACACAGATACACACACACTTGCGTGCACTTATATACACAAAGTGGATCCTTAATGAACCCTTGTCAGTCTGAAGGGAACAAAGGTTAGAGAGAAAAGAAGAGAGGTAAGAGGAGCAGAGGAGTGGAGAGTGGAAAAAGAAGAATACAGTGTGTGTGGGGGGGGGGGGGGGGGGGGGGGGGGGGGGGGGGGCGATCCTCCCTGGGCTGTTTGGCCTTGAGATCGATCGCTTATCACTGTCACCTAATCTGTCCATCTCTCTCTCTCTCCATTTCTTTCTCGCTCCTTCCCTCCATCTCGCTCTGGTGCGGAAAGGTGTGGAGAAAATGAAGGGCAGACAGAGATACCGGGAGACAGAATGATGGAGTGTGCACCTCTCATGAATAGAATTAGAGAGGAGAAAGAGGGAGAGGAAGTCAGTGCAGAGATGGAGTAAAAAACAAAGGCAAATAAAGACCAACAGAAAGTGAAGCAGAATGACAGTAAGCACCAAGTGACAGAGGAACAGAGAGAGAAGGGGATGCTGTGCAGCCTACCAATAAATCTACAGTAAATCTTTTCAGAAGCTCAGTAGCACACTTCAGAACAAAACAAAAACACTAAGACAAAAACACTAAAGGCACAGCCAGGTATTTGGCTGGAACTATCGCACTAAGCATCCATGTGTGAGTAATTATGATAATAAACTTGAGCACGTTTTATCAATCATCAAACCATTTAAATTGGAGACAAACAGAAAAAAGCCTTAGAAAGGATCACACAAGAACATTCCCTCCTTACATAGCTGTTGGTTCATAATGAGCAGCAGAACTCATTGGCGATACACTGTAAATTAAACATTGACAAATACATTACACCAACAACATCAAGGCCCAACCAAATCAAATAAAATGTGGCTAGAGGTGCTACTACTAACAAATTAGGTGAAACATTATTAAAGAAATCAAAGAGTAATGAAACCCTTCCTTTCTGCATGTCCCCTCCTCCCATGCACATGTGAAACCAGAGTGGGGTGGCGTGGGGCTAGGCTAGATCACATGCACTCCTACTGATTCGTTAAACCTCCAAAATTTAAGAGCATCTAAAACTACACTAGAGCTCACTGATTGGCCACAGCGCAGCAGGTGAAAACCATCGCTCTGTACTTTTCACAAATCTCCCCCTTCTATTGCGCAATTATTACATACTGCTTCCCCTCTCCTCTCTCTATCTCCCTTCCCATCCTTCCTCCCTTCCTTTCCTCCCTGTTATTACCCCGCTCCTATTCCCTGCCTCCTGGCTGTCTTTTGGCAGCACAGGAGGGATGACAGATGAGAGGGAAGAAACAGGAGACGGAGACGTCAAGAAGAGAAACAATGGGCTGTTGTGTGGTGTTGCACCTTGAACATGAAGCCATGAAGATTTTACTCCAATGCTTATGTGCTGTAAACAACAGCTCTGTGTGCAGTATTGAATATTTCCCAAATATTCACCAGCTTAAGAAAACTGTATATCACTGCAAATGTGCCAATAACCTCGTGTGTGTGAGAGAGAGAGAGAGAGACACAGGAACAGACAGCCCACTGTATTTCCCAAAGGGTCGCTTTGAAACAATAGAGGACAGATGATGGTGTGACAGTAAGAATAGGGGACATTAAGGATGGTGTGAAAACTCCCTCTTTAGCTGCAGTGGAGGCTTCACTTAGGGCTGCAATTAACCTGAACACTTAACCCCCATCAGGGAGCGACAGACAGAGAGATGGAGGCAGAGAGAGAGAAAGACAGTCAAAAATAGAAAAGGCGAAAAGTTCCCAATTTCCTCAGACAGAACAGAATGACTGGAACCTTAGTGCAGATCTCATTAAAGAAAGAAAGAAGAAATTTAATGAACTTAATAGCAAAATTACACAAAATACATCCACAGCGAGCATGCACTTTTGTCTTGTCTCTCGAGTGTTTTTCTTAACACGTTGTATTAAAAAGCACATGATGCCAAACTGCCAAGCCCTCAGCATGTCTCCACTTCAGACACAACTGATTTCTACTTTGTGGTTGAATTTGTTATGTCTCTGACATGGTTTATTAGATGTCTTCCTTTCACTTTTCCACTCTCAAAGAGGATTTGTTACGTTTTTTTTAGTGATATCTTTCTAAATCCTCACATTGATCCAAGACAAAAATCTGAGAATAAATTCCTCTGGCAGGGTGATAAGCAGCTGAAGTATTGCCCTGACAGCAAGAAAGAAAGCTGAGTTTGAGACTCCCCCTTTTGCTTCCCTGCATTCAATTCTGTTCCATCTAGTGAAGCTTTAATGGCATGACCATTGATTAAAAACGTTGCCAAAGTGGACGGCACAGTGGAATACAGACAGGACAGAGATGTACAAAAATAAAAGAACAATGGTAGACTGTGAGTGTAATATTTGTTGTCTGGAGATTTGAAAAAAGACAACAAAGTAAAGACAGACACTTTAATGTTGTGTAATTGTGGTTGTGCACTGCTTATGACGAGCATACATTCACTCGCACACACTGCAAAAGTGAAAGGGCCACTGGTGATATACCTGAAGAGCTCACCACACACACACACACACACATTATTCTGCGTCCTTTGGTTTGTACTCTGTTCCTCTCTCTTCCTCACAAACAGTCTTTCTCCCTGGCCTTGAAACACTCTGCATATCTGTCCATCCATTCCCCTCTTCTGCGCAAACCGGCCTCACTGTGTATCCCCAATTCACTCTCCGCCTTGCTATTTTATTACATTTTCTCCGTGTCATTACATCACACTTATCCACCTACTACTCTCATAATGCAAAAATCAAATGTGGTTTCTTGGAGATTTGCTGGAGAAAGTGAGAGAGGACAATACTGGAGAAAACAATATCTATCTATCCATCCATCCATCCATCCATCGTCAACCGCTTATCCTGCATACAGGGTTGGAGGGGCTGGAGCCAGTCCCAGCAGACATCGGGCGAAAGGCGGGGTACACCCTGGACAGGTTGCCAATCCGTCGCAGGGCCGAGAAAACAATATGCCAAGTATTAGTACTCATAATTGTACATATTCACATTTAGCCCAAAAGCATAGAAAGTTTAATTTAGTCTCAGTGCCCACTAAATGTATGTCCTGTTAGATACTGGTGGTTTATTTTATAATTACTTCAAAAGGACAAATTTTACAACTAGCTGTACTACATTTTAGTTACTAGTTACTGTGCAGGCACCGGCACAGGTCCTGAGCATACAGCATAATTAAAAATTATGTTTTAAATGCTGATAATGACGTGATTTAAAAATGATCAAGACAGTAAGCTACGTGCAATCGAAGATAAAGCTATAATTGACTATAATGTTGGAGAAACAGTTAAATTATTATAATATCTGAATAGGAATGTGTAAAGTGAAGAGAAACCTAAAGAGTACTTCAAGATAATCTGACTGAAAACTGGACAATTTTCTAATCTGGGATGGATTTGTTCATGTAATGAGTAAAGAGTAATCTGAGAGAGCTCATCGCTGTGATATATTACCAAATACCATCTGGCAGGGAGGACCACAGTTAAATGTTGACAGTAATGACAATTTAGTTCACCGGCCTTATTAAATAAAGAGCTCATTTGTGCAGACATATGGCCAATCAACTCATTGCCTGGCACTTCATCATGCGCGCGCGCACACACACACACACACACACACACACACACACACACACAAAGAAAAAGACACAAAAAAATCCCAGACACTAAATGCATGCAGATGACAAGATATGAAGCTACGCCTTCGGCTAAACACCTACTACGACATGTTTCGTCTGACGCAAAGTCCCGTTTGCTGCACATAATTTACACTTTGACACCAGAACAGTAGGCACACCAGAAGATTAGTTAAAAGACCCAGGCGGGCACATGGAAACATGCAGTTTGTGGGTTCACATGCTTGTTTAAAAAAGCATGTATTTTCTGGCTGAGGCGTGATCTTTCACCATTTCTTCCCTCACCAAACACATACGTGTAAATCAAGCATTTGCCACCAGGCTGAAGCTAGGGATCGGAATATTATTTTGAAAAAAAAACAGACCCAAATCCTGGAGGAATACTGCTACATGAGTCTAAGCAGCCCCTCCCCCACACACACACACACACACACACACACACACACACACACAAATATCACTCATGGGAGCATTTTACCATAGATTTAAGACTCTGTGGAAGCAAAAAGAAGAGTTGTGTGATATTGGTGTGGGGACTTGGAGAGGACAGACAGACAGCTGGGACTATCTTTATTGGATTCCACATAAACACTCCAAGTGTTTGTGAGAGCAGGAGTCTGTCTGCCTGTCTGTCTGCCTGTCTTCTACATGCCTGGTTTGTGGGGTGTGTGCAGGTGTTGATCTGTGTAAAATGTCCATGACGCAGCTCCTGTTTTCCACACTTGGAACTGGCATTCAAGCTCTAAGTGAGTGAATACACACACACACACACACACACACACACACACACACACACACGCACACAGATGAGTGAAAGAACAGGGTAGGCCGAGGGAAGGAGACAAATATCCACTGTGTTCTCCCAACACAACCAACTGCATCATCCATCTAATCTTTAGCCTTTTCTGCCGTTCTATCCATCCTCTCCTCCTAAGCTTTCAGCAGCCTCCAGGAATACAATGTGATAATCTATTAGCTTGTTGTGTCTGTGACAGGAGCGAGCAGGTTAGCACGTTGAATGGAAAAACAATACAAGACGAAACTCCAGTAAAGCCCTACATACTCATTTAGATCAGGCTGAAAACATCAATAATGTTGTCAAAGACTTCCACACTGTACCCTGTGTGTGAGCTAACATGACTGCGTTTGCATTTCACTGAAGCCTTATCACGGCAGCTGAGAAAATCCCACATCATAGCATCTCTCAAACAAAAGGAAATGTTACACTTAACTGGTTCAAGAAATTGGCAAGAAATCTAGCAATGTTTACCCAGCCTTCTTTGCTCATCTCTGACTCACATTTTTGTTCTCTGTTGATTCACTAGAGTAAAACCTGTTCTATTCTGTTTCGCCATTCTTGTGCTTGGCAGCAGGGCTGGCATGCATTTCTATGTAACAGTTTTGAGTAATTGACAGCAAACGCTATGTCTGTTTTAACCATTGCACCGTAGTAACAATCTGTAAAGATGGTGGCGCAGCCGATGACATACAGTTTTGTTTGGAGCAATATTATCTCAACAAACATCCATATGTTATTGCTCTAAGGAACCTGTTTCCTCATTCAACTTGTTAAGAAACATTACAACCACTTTTATTTGACATCAAAAATTGCTGTTTTTGTCTGCTCTTGTGTCTGTTGTCACTTGTAGATCTCTTACTTTAATGATACTTGTATGTTCGTCAAGCACCTGCCAAATGAGCAAATGCAAATGTAAGATTCACTCACTAACTCACTATGATTTCAATCTAAATGTGGACAACAGTAGTAAGTTTTAGGGATTGTGTTTGGTTTAATCTGCAGGACTGAAAAACGGCTCTGTAATATACCTTGAAACCTTGTCTGTTTTAATGGCAGTCAGAAAACATCTAGGTTTTACATTACTCGTAGACTCACATACCTGATAGCAGTAGTATAGCTATCACTAAGCTTCAAATTACTGTTTTTACACCAGCCCTATGCTGTTGGTGGCCCGCGGGCCACATTCGGCCCTGAAGCAACCTCCATGTGGCCCAGCACATAATCTAATATATATGACAACAAAAGTGGACTACATGTATAGTGTATGGAAGTAGCTAAAGAGTGAGCTGTATCGATTCCTTCTTCATCTTTGTTAAGTTTTACATGCGCTGTACCGATCACCACCAATCAAGGCTCAACATAACTGTCCGACCTGCAGCCTCTCCCCTCCTATGTGTCTCTGCAGAGCGCCTCCACTCCTCATACACACACACATGCGCACACACACGGAGCGAAGTCAGCCAGCTGATCAGTGGACCGACGTTGACAACTACGCTCGTTAGTGTAATTCCGCTACGTGTTGCAATAACAACATAGCGAGTAAAAAGCCAATACTGTACTAACACACCTGTTTAATAAGCATAAACATGCAAAATGCGATGTTTTAATCTGCTCAGTCTCTCATCCACTGCAGCTAGTTCAGCTAATAGCTTATTGTCAAAAACAAGTGAAAGCTGTCTGTCTTTAGTAACTGTTTAGCTTAGTTTGCCACGTACATTAAAATATGGCACATTATAAACTCAGCTGCTGGAGACAGACAAGCCCTCCTCTCTACCAGCAGCAGCAGGGGGAGGAGGACAGGAGGGACTGAGTAGTTCATTCTTTCTAAACTTCACTCAGTATGTTGTTGTCAGGAATATGATTTATTTTACTGACATTTTAGATTTTATTCCAGTGAGATTTTAGTGACTTTGCTGTTGTAAATCCTGTTGCTGCTCTAGAAACCATTTAGTTAATTTAGGTAAAATTTTTTATTATTTTTTCAAATAATATATGCAATTATTTAGTAATAAATAGGATGGATAAGAGCATCGATAAAGAACTGAACCACTAAGGATTACCAAGTGTGTCAATAAAATCCTAATGATACCCATCCCAACTCGTGAGACAATGTCCAGCCCATCTCCGTATCCTGGTTGCAAAATCCGGCCCAATTGAATTTGTAATTGAATAGCCCTGTCTTACACCATGTATTGTTCTATTATTTCAGTCCCTGTTTCTTTCACTTGATACTTTTGAATCCTTCACCTCGTCACCTCTCTTATATCTCTTATCCTACCCTTCCACTCGTCCTCCCAGCTTTCCTGTACACATTCTTCATCTATCCATTATACTTTTTGCATAACTCCTCTTTCTCTTTCTGTACACACCTCTTTTCCCCCTCTCCTGACCTCGCTTTCTTCCCCCCTCTCCTTTGCTCTCAGGTGTAGTTTAGATAAGGCTAGAGGAGGGGATTAGTGAGAGCTCTCTGCCATGTTTGCCTTTGGCACAGAGGACAAAAGGACTGGGACGTTTTCACTACTCTGCCGTCTCCATTCACCTGCCTGTGTGTGGAAAACAGCCATGCAAGGACACGCACACACACTCACACTCACCTGTGTAATGACTGTGTCACCGTGCCCCAGTTATGAACTGAATCAGCATAATCCCTTCACACTCCATTAATCAAGAAAAGGCAGGGTGTAGTCTCACAAAAATGCACAAGCACACGCACACACACACAGACAGACACAGAAATACAGTGCTGACACATATCCTCACCCTGTGAGGTCTGCCAATTTTAGCTGGTCCCATGGGCTGATATTACTGGTCTACTGAACCAAGTCAGACACAATAGCATACAGTCTACCGGTGTGCACATGGGTTTGTCTGTGTGTTAGAGTGTGTGTGTGTGTGTACATCATATATGCAGACGACATACGATGCAAGGCTATTACAATATGATTGGCCCTGTTTCCACCATAGACCCTACCAAAGCTTAGCAGGTGGTTCTCATTCTTATAATATTCGATTTCTTTCAGCATTTCTGTGATTCTCTTGTTTCCTGCAGAGATGATTAGTGAGCTCGCACTTAAGCTTTTGTTTTTGACTTTTGATCATGTGCTATAAACATCTGATAAACATAGCACTGACACTCATGTCCATATGACTGCTGGGAGGGTGCGGGGGTAGTTCCCTCATGGTACCTGTCATCCATATTACTCCTCACTGTGCCTATTACACTTCAAATGCTGCAATTGCTCAAGCATGTGCGTGTACCAGCTGCTGGACAACCATGCATCTCAAAAATGTGAACTTTTCAGCATTGAAGAAAAGCAATCATGATCAATGCAAAGACATAAAGACAGACATTCACTGTAGGTGGCATAAATGAGTATAAATGGTGTTAAAAAAGACTAAACCTAGGCTTTATGATACCACTTCATGAACAAACAAGGAGAAAAAAAGAGAGAACAGAAAGAACTAGAGGTTGTGGTGGGTTCTGAGAACAGCTCATTTCTCTTCCTTCATGTCTGCAATGCAACATGATTCTATAGTGCAGGCCAATGATGACTAATCCTTTACTAATGATAACTGAAACAACATATCTGTTAGCAGGTCAAGTTGAGGCTAAATATCTATATCATTGAGTATTTTTCCAAGCCAATGATACCGCCCACATTCTTAACCATCTACTACCTTTCCATCTATCCTGCCTCAGAGCTGAATTGGGCGGTGGTCCAGTGCATGTAATCTGGAGCTCCTATCATCGGGGATCCGCTCGTCCGCCTGTGTGATCAGGCAGACAGAGTGCTGAGCATTTGATCAGCCTGATACTAAGCCCTGTCGGCAACGAGCCACCACAGAGAGACATGACAATCAGTGAAATTTTACGCACACACACACAAACAAACAAACACACGCACACAAGCCACAAGAAATCGTATATATCAAAATAGACTGATCCAGTGAGTGGGCAGAAAAAATATTGAGTTAGTAAAACAAAAACAAAGACAGAGAAAAAGAAAATAAGCAGGGGACGAGAACAAATACGTGTATCTGGATGTGTGTGTGTGTGTGTACACAAGAGAGGGACTATGTATTTCTGTTTGCAATCAGGCGGCAGTGTGTGTTGTTTTTCTAGCACCAACCTATCAGTCAGGGCCTGCAGGTAGGGAGCAGTGTGGTGTGGGTAGGGGAGGTGTCAGCTAATCTGCTGTGATTGATGGGCGAGTCCAAAACTGATGAAACTTTACTGTACATTGCAAAGGTCTGTGTAGCATCACACACAGACACACACACACACACACACACAAAAGCGACGCAAACAGTGAACGGCTGTTCCAGAGGGATGCTCAGAATCAGGTATACATGATAATTGCACGAGCACCCTGATCTACCACACTCACAGCTCATCTCTAAAGCCTCAGCGTGCATCCTCCGAAGGGTGAGATTTCCTGCCATAGCTGAGTTTTCAGCAAGACGTGATCTCCATTTCACCTAATTGTCCATGAAAAATGGATGACAAACATAAACAGCGACTGTCATTATGTGTGTGTGACCTGCATGACGAGGCGGAGGGTTTGTGTGCGTGTGCGTTGGCATTTGTATATGGAGACTGGCAAGCGTAAACCGAGGGTATTCTATTTGTTTTTAAGCCTAATTGCTGAAATAACAGTGTACTTTCAAACACTTTCAAACAGCGCCCAGATGTGGTGAGCTGGCCTGACTATCAGAACACCCACACAGAACTGAGAGAGACAGGGAAATAAACAGGGAAGGAAGGAGATAAAGTGAATTTTCAGAGAATAATCACTGAAAATGAATAAAGAAAGATGGAACGCATTCTCTATAAAAATGACCAATGGGCTATAACTTTACGCAAACCACACACACACACATACCCTTTAAATGAATAAAATAGGACCCCATTAGTGGTGATGTCATCTGTGTGAGAAGTGAGCAACAAAAACTGCAGACAGAAGTATCTAGTTTTTCTTTGTTTACAGTGATTCATCTGGGCGGCCCTCAATCAGTGTTATAAAGGAGCGGATCATCACTAAATGCGCTCAAGTCTTCCTCTTTCAAGCAAGAAAAGGCAGTACCCATAAACAAATATCTTAAATAAATATAAGCTTTTAACTATTTACATAATGACTCATTCCTTGTTTTCTAAAGAGCACTTTTCAAAATCACCATTGCGACTTCTGCTACACTCTATATTTCTTGTTAATTCCTCTCATCCCTGGAGGCTCTGAATCACAACCAGACTTGGTGCCAGATTGTGGTCAACCACTGCACTGCCCAGATACAGTGTCCTCTGTTCAAACACACACAGCCACACTATATACAGTGGTGCACGGGGTGTAGGTGTTGCTATCTGAACACAATCTGTGTAGGTCAGAGAAGGATTATGTGTTCTGCACAGTATAAATGCAGGCACACACACAGTAGCTGTAGCAGGTATGTGAGAGGGGGATACAATGCGAGTGGTCATTTCTTAAGGTGTGGTGCCAGTTTTTGTGAACCTTTTATTTTGAAAAATATGGGCATGCCTCTACAAGAAGCACAAGCCTTAGAGCACAAAGAATGTTTTATTTGCTTTTTTGCATTGTTGCCCCTGTTGTTGACAATAGAACGGATGATTCATGTAAAAAAACAAGTCCTTATAAGGTAATAAGGAAATAGGTGATTTGCTTTTTAAAAAGACCCATATGACCATTAAAAAAATTATTAATATGACTGTAAGTCTTCTGATCTGCCCCCTCTATGGTGAACGTCTGCTCAAGTTTAGGGAACTACAACTACTTGATTAAGTTGAATCAACGATTGTGGTTGAGAATTAAAAGAAACCAACTGCAGCTGCCAGGTGGGAGATAAAGTAGGCACCAAAGTGCAACACTCTGTGCACCCAACCACCTACTTCACCCTTGTCCCTAAAACTTTTTGAGGTGCTGTAACAACGTCACGACCCTTGCGTCTCTGCTTCTTGGGAGCAAACCGTCATACATCGCACGACCACATGAGGTCGCTTGTCAGGAAAACATGAACATGGGTTGTTTTAAGTGTTTGAAACAACAACAGATAAGGACAGTTCTAAAGACGTAGGGTAGGTTGAGTGTTGTCGTTTTGTATCAGAAATGGCTAAACTCAAAAAACTCAAAGCAAATTTGAATCTGATGTCAAACTTGTGTGGACAGGCCATGAACTCATGCAAACTTTCTCCAACCTCCTGCCCCCTTTTGCTACCTAAAGTGGGAGTGTGTGTGTGTGTGTGTGTGTGTGTGTGTGTGTGTGTGTGTGAGAGAGAGAGAGGGCTTGGGGTGGTGATGCTCAGAATTGAACATTATGCAGGAATGTGTTTGTTCTCAGTAAAACCAAATCCAAATTCCCACCAGTACTTACAAACACTGTCACACACACACGTTTGAGTACATGGGACACACACATCTGCACACAGCACAGGTCCTCTCTCCTTCTTTCCCCATTGCAATTAAAACTTAGAACACCAGGCAGGCACAAAACACGGAGCCAAATGCAAAGGTCCTGCAAATTTCAAAAGCCTCCCAAACAAATCTTTACTAGGTCCCCAGAGCGAAGGGGCCAGGGTTAGGATTAGAATCAGAATCAGTAAAAAGGGACATTGACATTCTACACGAGGTTTCATGACGGGAAACTTTTGGCAGGCTTGTTTGGTCTGCCGGGCTGGAATTCCTGATGAGTTGATGTTTATCCTATCTGGGAGAGATAGTAATTTCTGAAGTGTTTTACATCAATTCAGCTAATTCAAATGGGCTTTAGACAAACAGCAGTGCTGCGTCCAATCAGGAAATGCTGTCACAGAGAAACCCACACAAGCAGCCACGCAAACACATGCCATTAACGGCCAAAGACTCGTAAACTGTGTTCCCACTCTGAGTGAGATGCAGACTGAGAGCAGAACTAGTGGTCCTGCTGCAGGACAGGAATTGGAAGAAAGTGCCCTCCCTCAGCAGTGAGTCTCTTGAGGGCCAATTAATCAGAGGAGCCATGGTTAATGTTACACAAACACCTTCTCTGCTTTATTTCCTTTGATGGCTCCTTTACCCACCACTAAAACATGTAGAACAAAGCAGAGCAAATTGGGGTAGACATCATTCAGAAATTTCAGCATTTCACACATGGTGAAACGTGCAACAATTCTTAAAACATGATCCGGATTCAGGTATTGTTTGGTGAATGGCATGCAAATGTGCATTCAGAGATTGCACTTAAATTACTCAACATGTATTCTCAGGATAGGTATGTCTACCTTCCAAACTATGTATCGATATGTCTGAAGAAGCTTTAATTAGAGGTCTACACCTGATTGGGTCCTGCTGGCTTCCTTCCTGCTTTCTACCAACATTCTTTCCTGGTGCAACAAAAGTAATTACCAGAGACCTCTACCTCGCCCTAGGGACAGAGATGAGAGCATATGCTAACACACACACACACACACACACACACACACACACAGTAATGCTGTCCAATACGTGCTCACCATCTCTAGCTCCCCGGCCACTGAATGACAGCCTAGCTAATTAGAATCTGATTTACCCATTTAATGAAAAAAGGAATAATTAGATAGCTAGATGGCAGCCAGGAGACATTTATTCTGCATGCGTTTAGAGTCATGGAGTCACTGTGCACGTGCGTGCGAGTGTACATGTCCTGGGGGGATAGAGTTTTGAAATGGGATGCCTGATTGCGCCGCCCATCTAACTGCTTTTCTAAATGAAATTACTGTTCATTAGATACACATATGTAAACGCTCATGCTCATAAGTGCTCTATCCCTCTCAGATGTACACACTCACACACACACACACACACACATATTACAGTACGTACAGTATAGGCACAGATACAAGTAGCAGAGCGCTGTTTACACACCTGTTTCCCACCACAAAACTGTTACACTCCTGACAAGATGCCTCCTCCTTCATTGTCCATTTTCTTATTTCCATATGGCTCTCTCTTCAAATTGGTGTGTATTCCCGTATCAGATTGTGATTGGATACAGATTAATTTGATTTATGCATTGGGAATTCATTTTGTCTTGCCTCAGTTCCTGTTAGATGTGTTTCTAAAGAGGCTGTATGCCGTTTGCAGCTTGCTGCTTCATGAGAGTTCTCTTGCCTTCAGGATACCTACTGTGTGTGAAGTTTTTGTCATTACAAGCAGGGATTGCCTAAATCTCTCTATCTCCTACTTCTAAATCTGTCTCTGAAGAGAATGACATCTTTTCCAGGAAAGGAAGCATTATTGTCTTAAATTCAGTAGGGAATGATGGTTTGAATGAAGGTGGTGTGGATAATATAGTGCACTAGGCAACATATGAACGTAACGGTCACAACATTTTTAATCCTGACTGGATTTTAAATGATTTGCGTAGTTTTAAGGGATTATACTACACTCTAGGCCTGTGTTTAAAGCAGTGGCAATGATACTGAGCTCCATTAGAGGGGATGAATTAAAAAATTCATAAAGAAGCAAAAAACTCTGTGTTGAAGTATCCAACAACTATTTTGGAAACTAATAATGCTTATTTTTTTCATTATAAAACTACAGCTCATAAGAGTCATCCATTAAGTAAGGCACAATGGTTACGCATTCCCTTGCTTGCAGCATCCAAGAATAATCAGCTGCCAAAAAGCATTACATTCACAAGCTATGTTGTCAGAAAATCTACTGTGGAAAAAATCATAAATGGATGATCTGAAGGGGATTATGAGAATTTAGGTGTTTTGCATAAGAAAGATTGCTATTTAGCCGTAGAAACTTAAGTCTTGGATGTCAGTTTCCAACTGAGCCACAAGGGGAAGTTTTCAAAACAGTCCCTAACATCCAGATATATTGTGTAGCCTATAATTGTCTAAAACATGCAAAATAACCAAAAGCCATGGACAATTGATAACATTTGAGTAGATAAACAAAGTATACAAAACATTTAACTACAAAAATCTGCACACAGATGGACTGAGAGGTGCTTGTCCCTTGTCCTTGAGCACGATACTATACTCATAATGGGCAGTTTCCAGGTGTCTAATCCTTTCTCCCTCTGCCACCCTTCTCCTGGCCTTGGCTGTACATATTAATTTGAACCAGTGAACCTACCAGCACAGTAAGACTTAAAATTCAATTTCAATAAGAAGGTCAAAACTATTTTGGATGTAAAATGAGTCAAAACCTTCTTTTACCCTTCTGGCTCCAAACTCTCCATATGGTGTAAACAAACACAAAGGACATTTGTTAATGAGATGGCATTGTTACAGTTTCTCAAGTTGTCGGCATTACAGGACACTCTCGCTCTTTCTCTTTAAGGTCCACGCAGCCTAACACAAGAGATTATAACTAATGTGTGAACGTGTGGGGGTGAGAAACAAACTGTCACACAGAGAGCCTGAAAGAAAACATGCGTGTACGCAGAAGTTACGTGTGAAGTTTGCTCTGAGGTACAATGTAGCTTCACAAGGTTTGGTTCATGTCGGTTGCCAAATTAATTGCCTGTTATGTTGAAATTGTGTCAAATACAATCAGTGTGGTCCACTGTGGCTTCTGCTTTTTGGTTTTTAATTTTTTTCTCGGCACTGCATTGTGGAGAGAGCACTGGACAGCGGGTAAAAAGAGCAACACAAGTCCACTGCCCTAAAATTAAATGCCAAAAAGGCTTTATTCCCATCCAAAACCTTCCAAAAACGGACCACTTTCTATGCAGGAAGTTTGAGTAAGCTGCTTTTGAGGCAGATATGCCCGCCCATCCTCAGAGAGTTGATGGAGCATTCACCTTATGCCTCATTGAGCTGACTCACTGTAGCACTGCAGAGGATACGGCATATGGGAGGAAATAAATAAACAAATGCCCCAAGTGTCCTCTCTCCATCTTGGCTCTTTGTCGACTCGCAGCCGGGGGCTGTTTCCCCTCCCTTCACTCAGCTCTGGTGAGAGCAGCCCCAAGCAGCTACCGGGCCTTGTGTTGATCCATCATGGTTCATCATCATGCTGGATCAACCACCATCCTGACGCCTGAAGAGCTGTGTGCCTCACAGAGAAATCTGTCACACTCGTCTTTCTACTCCTGTCTAACTCTCAGTCTTCCTCTCTCTCTATCTCTCTCTTCCTTCCTGTCTCGCTCCTTCTTTTTCTCCCTCACACCTGCACCTCTGTATACACCTGGTCAAACAATGCATCCCCTCTTTGCCATGTCCTCCAGTGTGCTTGGTCTGTCTGTCAGGGGAACTGTTTCACACTTCCAAGACAGCACACCAACACCTTGAAAATATCCAAATATACACAATGGAAGTGGTAGGCCAGCTGGAAGACAGGTAGATACTTTGTTACATGGCAGGACAGGTAGATAGACGGTTATGTCCACAAGGCCACTGATTAGGTGACTATCTGCTGGCAGGGATTGGGGCTTGCATGCATCGGTATCAGTTATCTTCTGATGATAACTCCTTCATGTTTCTGTGTAGGCATAAACATCCAATCATTACATTAGTACAAGAAATAGGATTTTTGTGTGGGAGTAAAAAGAAAATTGTCTGTGTGGGCGTATGTGAGTATACACGTGTTGTTTGTGAAAATGCAAGCGAGACCTGCCTGCGTGCTTCGACAAATGCTCTTGCATGTGAGTGCAAGCTTCAACGCAAAGTTTGAAACTTGCCCAGGGCAACAAGCTGGCTCGGAGTCACAGCGCTGAGAGGGAAAGAGAGATAGTGATTGGCATGAGGGTGTTTACAGTAAACAAGAACAAGGGCTTGCAGGCTGGCTGGCTATTATGTAGGAATGCACCCTGCTCTTGTCTTCATTCTTTTTTCGTGTCTTTGGTTGCCTCTATCCACCCCTGAGAACAGCAACACATCAGTGTATTCATCAGTGTCACTCTGACATTTGTATGAATTATCTACTTGGTGCCTACACATGACAAGGCCGACCGCTACAGCGCGTGTTGAATATACAGTATGTGTTTAATTAGGGGGGGGGGGAGGATAGTTAGCAAACTAATGTTAGACTATCCATCTATCTTACAAGAAAAAAATACACTAATACACTAATCTGGAAGTAGTTTGCATGCACTGAGAATTTCTAGAGTATCTATCTTTTCATAAAATATACCAGGCATACTGTGCATGACAATTAAATATCCTTTTTATATATCTTGTCTTTTTCTACAACTGACAAACAAGTGCTGCTGCTGTCATTTGTTATCATTATCTCCTTTTCTCAAACACTTTGTAAAATAGGCATACATTCACATGAACCATCATTCAGCTTCCCCAAATCTGTCTGCCAAGTCACTTTTTTTCTATCTGTCTGTGGGTAGGGATGTTAATTATCTTAAATCAAGGGTGGCACCACCTAGTCAATTTTGAGATACAATCTAATCTCTTCTTTGATCCCCTTCCTTCTCTTCCTGTCTACTTCTGTCACCATATTCATAAACACATGACATACTGTACTAAACAATGACTTGGGGCACGATTGATATAAAGTGTTATTTATACTAAGCTGTATTTGCCATGTAATTTTTGACTCTCTGTAATTCTTCCAAAAACTACCATCTCTGTTTATTAACTGCTGTTTACTGTATATACGTCTGATCCTATTATCTATTGTTCTTCCAGGAAACAGTCCTCCACTTATCTACAGTATTCCCTCATGCTAGGTGAGATGAATACTTAAACACACAGAGTGATTACACATAAGCTGACTCGTATATACAGATGGTTTCCCTCTGATCTATAAGCTTGCGGTGTCCCAGATGAGTTCCCTCACTCACAGTTTGTATTGCTCTTGTAACAAAAGCCAAAACTTAACACGCCTGCATGTACACATTGCAAAGAGTGCAGATACAAAGGCAATGCAACTGAAACACAACTATGGACATAAATGCGTGCACACAAAGCCATTCGTCATCTCATTTTCCTTGCTTGACCCGCAGCAGTTTTGTCAACATGGCAGATCAATACTAAGACAAACAAAACTTTCCTGGGCTGAGAACAGATTGATCAGGTTGATTTGGAGTGATGCCTGGCGGTCACCATTCCACATTACCTACATGTGTGTGCAACAAGTGCCTGTGTGCGGTGCATATTGGAAATTTACATTTCTCTTTCTTCTGTCGTCTTTCCTCCTCCTCCTTTCCTGACCCCTTCAATCCATTCCCTACCTTCCTTCCTTCTTCTCATCCCTCAACTCCACCTTCCCTTTTGCCTTTTTCCCACTCTACCTCTTTGCAACTTCTTTTCAGCCCAACTCCTCCACATCTTGAGCCCTTACTTGCTACCAGAGGCCCGACATTGTCTTGGGAGTTTCAAGCTCGAGTGGATTGCACAAAGATCATCAGCTGACATTCCTCACTCTTCTCCTACCACCGCCACCCTCACCTCCACCCTTTTCTCATGGCCCATTCGTCCCAATTCGTCTGTTCTGCTTTACTGTCTGGCCTACATTCCTTTGCTCTGCCTCACATCATGACAGGTCCAACTACTCTCTCATAACAGGGTGTGTCCTCATGTCCTGGTATCGGGCCAACCCTTTCCATCACTTTTCTACCTTTTTTTCCCCCTATTAGTCCCTTTTCTATACTATCCACCTCCAGTTCTTTCCCTCACTTCTCCTCATCCCATTTCCCCTATAGCCCAGCCTTCTAAGAAGTACACTAAATCCTTGTTGTTGTCACTTTGCTGGTCCATAGAGAATGAAACCACAGTACCCTTCTCCTAATCAAAGTGTATTTTCTCCTTGCAGTCTTTTAAAGGAAATCAAACAAAAAGAGACGAAATGCATAGCTGGTCCTGGTTGCTAGGAGACCCCGTGTCCATGCTTTAAGCAGCTATTCACAAGCTTTTATTTACTCCTCTCTCCCTCTTTCTATTTCTACTCGTATTCACTGTATCTGTTTATTGTCCTATTACTTTCTCTCAGTATCTTGCAAACACAGGGGCCAAAATAAAAGAGAGAGAAGTAGGAGGGAGAGGTGGCTCTAAAAGGGCTTCTCCTGTGTGTTGCAGAAAGATGGAAACTTGAAGAGGAGGAAAAGAAAGTCAGACTATTGATTTTTCTCTCTTCTTTTCCCATCTCCTGCTTTGTGTCACACAAGGGGGCAGTTGTGAAATCAAAAGGCCTCATACAATTTCTCTTTTTCTTTCTTATTTTCCACCCTTACTCCCTTTTTTGCTCTTGTTCGTCTTGTGTTTTTTCCTTTTTCCCTCCCCTTTCCAATATCAGTATCCCTTTGCTGTGCCAAATCTCTATCCTCATCTGTCTCCACTCCCCTCCCCTCCAGTCACCCACAGCCCCTCCTTCCTGTATATTATTCTGTCTGACAGCAGTGCTGGGGGCCTGGGGCAGTTGAAGGGAGGTGTGGTAGCCATTAGCCCAGCACCTCTACTCTGCTACAGGGTGAGAAGATGAAGGAGGAAAAGAGGAAGAGGTGGAGGATGCAGCGTGGCTGATCCAAGATGATGTTTCCTCTTCTGTTCTGTTCCGTTTTGTTTTGTCCTTCCCCTGCATGCTCCTAATGGCTTCCTAATGACAGCTTGCAGGCACCACACACCCAGCCATTTATAACCATCTAGACAGAGAGACTGGGTGTGTGTGTGTGGAGTGGAGACAGGGGGGACATTAAAAAGCAGATGCACCTCGTCCGCAACACACATGCTGGTAGCCGTCAGCCTACGCTGTCCCTGTTCAAACAACAGTAGCCTGAGGCTGCTCTACATGAACCTGGAGGTGACACAAAGAGTTTGAGCGTCTTGCTCTGAGTCGTTCTAGCCACATGTTATGTGAAAACCACCATTAGCTAGTTTGTATTAATCCTGCAGGCTATTTTTACAATCTGGCTCTCTCTCTCTTTTAGCCCCTTTTTCAAAGTGGGATTGATGTGCTGTTATTCCACCTTGCTGTTCTGTAGAAAATGTATGAACACGGAAAGGGGGGCGGTGTTGTTCCTCCTTTGAGTCGAATCAGCTCTGCCTACGTTGTGGGGGAACAATCTGCAGCGGAAAACTGAAGAGAGATACCAAAAGCGAGTCAAGTTGAGCCGTACCATGCAGTGGAAATACGCCTCTTTTGCTTCCGGAGCGCCGTCATGCTATCTGAAATTACACACTGGGGCAGCATTATGCTTGTGTTTTTTGGTTCAGTGTAAAAAAAGCAAAGCCGCCGTAATGACAGCTCTTCTTTACAGCAGTATTGCAGGACCTCTGTGTAATAAGGACTTACTTTCGCCACACACAACTAACGTATAGGTGAAAACAAGGCAACAATTTGGCACCAAGCTGTAATGTTTTTCATGTTGTTAAAGTAAATGTTGATCCGTGTAATAAAGCAAGAGGTGAGAAACAGTTCCCAGTTTCTCTATCTCTGTATACCACTTGCCATTCAAAATCCATTGTTTAGTCAAGAAAACTACTTTTTTTTTATTATATTTGACGATACATGCTCTTCTGTCTAGAGCACTGACTGCATTAATCCAGCAGCATGCGAAAGATTTAACTCAGCGCCCCAGGGTAAGAGAAGACAACACAGCAAACACTTATTATTGACATATGGATTACATAACTTCCAGAGACAAGCCTTGCCACGGCAAGTATAGTGTTTCATTAGGAAATGGACTAGGGGAAGCTCGGGTAGCGGAGGCAGTATTCAGAATATCACCAACAACAGCAGTGTATGGTCAAGTAAGAACCACAGGAACGAATGAAGAGCTCAGATCTTAAAGGGAAGGCCTGATTTTTTTTTTTTGACAAGTGTTGTGTCTAAATTCACACGTTTCATTGACTGAAGGCAGCTGTAAACTTGCTGTTGAGGTTAATTTCAGGAAAAGGTGTGTGTCTGTGTGTGTGTGTGTGTGTGTGTGTGTGTGTGTGTGTGTGTGTGTGTGTGTGTGTGTGTGTGTGTGTGTGTGTGTGTTGGATCAAATCAGCACCTTCTCACAGCCTGTCTCTGATGTCTCAGCATGTGTTAGTCAGACTAACTGTGACCACACACACACACACATAACCAGACATACCAGTTATCTGTGAGCATGATGAAGGATGAAGGGGTGGTTTACGTAAGATTAGTTCAGTGTTTATTTGTTTAAGACCTCAAATCTTTCGTCCATTTATATTCATATTCCTGATACAAAACCGCTAATATCAGTTCACCTCCTGTCCTTCTGCATGCCTGCCTATCAGCCTGTCCTTACTTACAGCAAATTAATCTCTCAATTTTCTCCTGAGCCCGAGATTATAAAACACAAGAGTTGCCATTGAAAGCGCATCCTCGGCTGTTAGCAGAGCCGGTAGCGGCCATATGATCACAGTGTTGACAGTTCTCCATGACCTCATCCATTTAGGTCAATTTTCGGCTCAGAGGCAAAAAAGAAACACAGAAGTGAGTGAATAGACGAATTGAGAAAAAAATGAAGAAAAGGGTAGGAAGACAAATAGAGAGACAGAGAAAAGGTAAGGAGAGTCAAAGAGATAGGGAAAGATTGAGAAGAAAATGCAGAAGGGAACAAAGGTGAGAGAGAACGAAGAACAGAAGAAGGGAGAAAGGAGAGAGGGGGGAATAGAGCACCTGGCAGCCAGTCACAATGCAAATACACTTCAAAGCATTGCTGCAAAAGGTGGGATCAGATTGTGAATTCTGCAGAGAGATGGGGTTTTCAGAGGTGACTTGGAAACTTAACCTGCATCTTCAGATCACATGCAAACACTCCTGTGCACCTGAACAAGCCAGAAGCACATGGTAAATAAAAGGGAAGAGAAAAGGAGGTGAATTCAGACATTCTAGGAGTGTGTATGTATGTTTGTGTGAGATGAAGTTGTGAGGGTTCAAGCAAGGTAATCAAATCAGACACAGGGATTATTATTATTTTGTGGACGTTTGATAAACACCATCTTAATGCTCTCTTTAAAGTAGTGTCAGCTTCTCACACTGGCTGTCTAATCAGCCTCTTCTCTTTCACTTCTAATTCACTTAACATGGCCGAGATGAGAAGAAAGAGCTGATGGGCGAGATAATGGAGCTGACTCACAACGTGTCTCTATACTGGTGTGTACATGAGGCCCACACACACGCGCATTAGGATGCACATTCGCTCGCAGATGCACACGCACTCATGCATATACCTGCATGCACACAGATGGACGCACACGGTCACAAGACGGAGATCAGGATGGAGTGGATAATGAAACAGCTTTTGACCCTGTTCACTTATGATCCTCTGTCCATTACCCAAATGGACACCACTCTCTCCTATTGATCACAGGCCCTTCTCTTTCACTTCTCCATTGCTCATGTAGTTTTTCATTCAGTTACCTCTCCGCTCATCTGCATCGCTCCGCTGATGGTTTCCGTGGCCGTTGATGGGACAATAAATCAGAAGTCGCTTGTTGCGATTATCACCCCGGAGACCAACTGAGCACACACTCCTCGACCCTGAAAACCCCAAATGTCCTCATTGGGAATGATACACATCTCCCCAGACCTGCACAATGTCCAACGGGCGGGTGTCCTCTAGCTCAAGTCTACCTTTTGTGAATAGGTGGTAGACTGTGTGTGTGTGCGTGCGTGCGTGCGCACGCGCAATTCATGAGTTACGAGGGCAGTAATGGAATCCCTTCCTTGATGTGAGGTGCTCGGCTCATTCGAAGTCCCGTCAACCGTGAAAATGTCAGCCATGATCTAGAGGGGCTGGAGCAGGTTTATCACATCATCAATGTGCTGCCACAGCAGAGATATGGCACGGAGAACCCCGACAGTCTGATCTATCCGCAAGGTCTCAAGTTGTGCAAACAGTCACAAAATGTTGGAACGGGAGTCGTTTCTTAGTACTTCATTCTTTCCCAAACAGAATGAGACACTTCAGAGATCGAGGCGGCATGTAGAGCGGTCTGAACTCAATCAAAAAGGTACACACTGAAAGCCAAACAGGAAACCTACAAGTGTGTTGTGGGTAAAACAGAGGGACACTGGATATAGGCATTTTAGCCTGGTATTTAGTCTGTGGCAGGGGTTTTGCTACTTGTCTGGTGTCTGCCTGTGCCACCTTTGGTGCCAATCCAAGCAAACTAGCAAGGCTGCAATCAGAACAGGACAATCACAGGGGATTAATACTACCATACACCCTTCACCACATATGGACATTGAGACATTTAAAAATATGCAAGTATATACACAAAAATGTACATACACACACTTGGGGCGTACATACAGAGGAGCCCACAGATGTACACAGTGGGCACTGTAACCCCGAGTCTAGCTGCTGATTTCTAAACATATGGTTGTCTCCATTATGACCGTGGAAATGTGAGAGGCTGAGCTTATGGAAATGATGTTTCACTCACTGTCAGGGGACTAATGTAAATAAATGTTCTCACAACAAGGCCTTAAACCCACAGTAGGTTTGAATTTAACATGTGCTGAAAGCATCGCTTCTCAGTGTATCTTGGACAGACAAATGATGTCGGTTGCTATTCAAGGCTTCCACTCGCTGTTTACCAAATTCCTTAGTAACACTGAGTCCATGCTGCTATTAGTGCTGAAGCTCGTGGTCACACATCTTTTCATCATGGTAAAATGAACACCAGGGCAGGCATATGAGTTTCTTCTCATGTGCAGATGTGTTACTTTTGACAAGAAAAAAAACACTATGTACCCTACTTGGAAATTAAGTTTTTAATAACACCCGGGACTCTTACAAGGATGCAACATAACACTTGAGGTCTCAGGAGAACCACGGAGGGAATGACAACAAATGAGAAAGAAAGCAGAAGGGAGGGGGCGAGGGACGAAAGGGAGAGCACGAATGAGCAGGACAGAGAGGAGGAGTTAAAACAGTACTATGTGGATAGTGGTGAATGATAGGGTACAACTAAATGAGGGTATGTAATTTGGGGTGTTTAGTAATTACATTGGTTTGACAGAGCCATGTCAAACCATCCCTTTGTTGATCCCCCACTGCTCGACTGCCTGTTTTTCTGCCAGCATCCTCATGTTTTCCACATTTAGCTCCTCTCACTCTCTCTTTCCTGCTCTCCCTCCCACTTGCTATGGCTTTAAATGCTCCACTCCAGTCAGCAAGCATCAGTCAAAAAGTTTTACCAGCTGTATGTTCTGTCCCACCCCCCCTCATTTGACAAGCTTGAAATATAGAGGAAAATGTTAATATATGTTTTCTAGTCACCGGCCAGGTCTATGAAATTCATTTATATTGGTGGATGCCGTGCCAAGGATTTGACGGCGGGTGCGTGTGATCTTGTGGTGATTTATTTTATCCCAAAAGCACATTATTCTGAAGTGTGAATGTGACGAGTGTGTGTGTGTGTGTCTGGAAGAGCAAGAGAGAGAACCAGTGTTTATGTGTTTATATTATACAGGACTTAAGTCTATGTGTGCCCAAGAACATATTCCCAAACTTGAGCCCCAACTGTGTGATAGAGGGTTTGGTTGGAAATTTTCACAAAGGGAAATGTTACTTTTCTCTCAAACATCAATATCCACATGCTGAGTTGATAAAATCCACATTAGTGAGGCAGGAAACCGGCTATAAAACCCAACACATGGAAACAGTCAGGCTCCTGTGATTTCGCAGTAGTATATGGGCTTTCCAATGAATATAAACTATGATATACCAATGATGAAAGACTAAACAGAGAATAAAGTGGGGTATAGAGGGATAAAGAAATAAAAGAGAAATATTGTGTGAATGTGTGTGTCTGATTATCTTGGATACAGTAACTGTTGATATCAGCAAGCACCGGGGGTCATGAAAATACAAACCTCTCTGTCAAAACTCTCTGACTCAAAAGTCTCTGTTGGAGATTCAGCTCAGTCTTTCCAATTCAAAGTTTTTCATCCCCATGAATGGTAAACACATTTAAGTTAGTTTAGCTAGCTAAAGGACAAATGATAATGAGTCCCTGCAACAACAGGAACCTATGTAATTACACACACACACACACACACACACACACACACAGGTAACAAAAAAGGGTTGAAAGGGTGTTGAAATGAACATAAAACCAGCATTAGTTTAACCACTCTAAAACCCTGGGAGAGCCGTTCTTTTCAATCCACCCCCTTATTACATTACATGACCACAGATTTTTAACAACTGCACACACCAGCATATAAACACATATCCAGGCGGACACACACACACACACACACACAAAAAAACATATGCACTATGCCGCTTCCCAGTTCTATTTGACTGCCCCGGGCCCCTGACAGTGTTTGAACCCTGACCTTGTCACATTCGAGTGGGTCCGAGGGGGAAGGGTGGATTCTAGGGGTTCGATTTTACATGGAGGAGGTCGCAGAAAGCTCCATCCTCAGACAAAAGCCCCAGTTGTGGCGGGTGTCTGCGGGTCAGGGTGGGTCACGGGTCAGCCCCACACCCTAACCCTCTTTCTGTCTCTTGCCTTCTTCTCTTCCTCTCTTTCATCTCTCTTTTCAATGGAGAGGAAGATCCAAGAGGAACAATGGCCTTCTCTTGCCCCCACTATCATCCCAATAGTGGAGATGCATACTGGGGCCACGGCGAGCCAAGGGGTTCCTCTCACTGCTTAGCCCATTTTCTCCTCTTCTCCATGCTTTCAGCTCCCCTTACCCATTAAACTCTCCGCCCTACATCTCCTCCACCCGCCCCTCCTCCTTTCCACAATACCCTCATTCTGCCGCTGCTTGTTACAATCTGAAATAAAGTAGCTAATGTTTCTGTTTTCTGAAAGCATCACCTGCTTTTTATGTGTCCTGATGAAATAAACATTAGATGGCAACTACCTGCCTCTGCATCATTTCTTACAACCGACCACAGCCGCCACCTCCCCCACCTTTCATTCATTTTTCTCATCCTCTTCCCCCCCCCAAGTCTTCCTATCCAGTGGGCCTCACAGACCTCTCTCCAGCTGGCACTACAAGCTGACCTTTGCCACAACAGAACAGCTAGAACGCTCTCTGCCTTTGCCTCCATGCACGCAAAAGCACACACACGCAAACACACAAAGACGCATGGACCTACTACTACAAATGCAGAAGGAATGCCAGCAGGAGCACGAAAGAGGCCATGCTAGAATACAAAATGACAGCCTTGTTCCTCTTTCAGCTGAGGGCTTAACTAAAGAGTTCCCCTTGTTATTCCCTCAGCCCTCCATTTTGTGCTTGTCTGACCCCTCTAGTCCTTCTAGTTGCACCTTAGCAAGGGGGCTCACACTGGAAAGTGGCAGCCAATCTGGGTCCAAATGTGATTAATTTGCTGCATTCACCAGGGCTGTTCTCCACACACAATAGAAATGGACTGTCTAGAGGTCCATTAAAACGCCTCACAAGCCAGAGGGCCCCCATCCCAGGCACTTGGCAACGACCAGGAGGTCACACACACTGCAGTCAAGAAGTTTTTAAAGGCACAAGGTACAAGGCAGGGTTTGCATGTGTGTCTACTCTAAAGTTTCTTTAACTAAAGATAATATTTTGATAGCATGGCATGTCACAATATCTGACAATAATTCAGCGTAACAAGGAGGTGCTTCTTCTCGGTGATGGGAGCCCATTAAAACGAATTCCTGAGGTAATCAATCATGAAAGGCGATTAATGTGGCAGCCATTGAAATTATCTACCATATTTGGAGAAGAAGCATAGCGAGCAGTTTTAGCACAGGCATTTTAATATTTGTGCTTTGCACTTTGTTGGCCTGCATGTTACTGGATCTCCTGCTCTGTTGGAGATGATCATCTTGGTTCTTGTAAGCCGTGAACTTAATGCCAGTTTCATCTTACAGAGAAAACGCTAGGATGTAAATTCACATTAAAATAGAAAGATCTGTTCAAATAACAGGAGACTGATCACAGCCAATCAATGTTTTTTTGTAAAACACTTGGGAAACTTGTGAAGAAAAGTGCTATACAAAGAAAGCTTATTATTATATATTATTATAATACAGGAATTCCCCGGAGGCATCAAGAACTACAAAGGGTAGATGTACACAATGTTTTATACACTGTGGCACTCTTCACTTGCATTTGTGTTCTTCTCTTCCCGTCTCTCTCCCTCTCTCACCCACTCGGTCTCATTTGCTGAAACAACGCTGAGTGCTGAAACAATGTCATAATTAGTCCTGATTGATGTAGCGTATTAAGCAGCAAACAATTAGGATACAGTATACTGCTACTCTGGCCATTTGAAAATGACTGATGTGACTGACCCGCACTAAGCACAAGCTCAATAGTGAGAGAGTGAGAGAGACGCACAAACACACACACACACACACACACACACACACACACGCACACTCAGAGGGCGAGAAAGAGAATGTTGCTTCATAAGCAGGGCCACATATTCAAGCACGTTTTGTTGGAAATTTTTTTGTTCTGTTATTTCTCTCACAAACAAACCAATTTAATTTGTGAGATGAAAGGCGAAAAGCCTTCATGAGTCATTTTAACACTGTATTCAACACTGAATAAGAGCGTTTCTCTACCTCAGTAAGCCAGAGAGGTAATATCTGTTTTTTGTGTTTTCAGTTTCAAATGGTGACTGGAGGGAAAAGGCTTCAGATTTCATTATGTACTTATGTTGTACATACAGAGAGAGAATGAAGAAGGCACCGGGACAATAAGGTATATTTCAACTCTAATCAAGCATGTTTAATATTTCTTACTGTCCTCCTACAGTTAAGTGAGAACACAGAGCCTACTTTATTCATACAGAGGAATGGGAAAAGCCTGCCTATTGTAAAGTTGCCCATCAAAGCTGAAAGTTTACACCTAGGCTGTATAACAAAAGCAGAAAAGATTACAGGGTGTATGTGTTCCGTTACAGAAGGGCACTCAGCAGATCAGTGAACACCCTGTAAGCAAAGAGCCAGAAATGACACAAAGCTTACATTTACTCACATGCTGTTTTAGTTCAATCAGAGGGAAACAAGTATGGAGCAGTGTGAGCCGTTTTGTTTGCACTTCCGCCTGTTTGAATGCCTGCGTGTGAGCATGATTATGCTTGTCAGTGCATTCATGTGTGCACATATGTGTGCACAGGAAGCCGCCTGTGTCCAACTGGCCACATTAGCTGTGCCAGCGCCACTGAAGGGGGTCAATTATCCAGCTTTGTTCTTAGCATGGGACATCATCTTATCCCTGTACAAAGCAGAGACCGGGACAAGGCCTCTGAAGTAACTGCGACCAATTGTTCTCTCTCTGTCAGACAAATGGAAGGCAGGGATTTATATGTAGGAGAGGTTTATTGTATACATGGGGGGGGGATTTTACATATCTATTCCAGCAGTGTACATTTACAACAAAATACAAACATGTACCCAAAATGTGCACAAGAAAACCACATAGTCCCTGATATTTCTTTTTTCTGACTCTGTTTTTTCACCTGTCTTGCTCTCTATTTCTGCCCGCTCTCCCTCCTCATCTCTCTCTGGTGCAACACAAGACCTTGTGCAGCTACTACAGGGTCTCTAGAGCTTCCAAATCCCTGTGAGGGCTTCCACGGCAGCTACAAACCCAGCCTGGGGCTCCCTACCTGGGGCTCTGTGCTTTCTATGTTTCCTTGGGGACCCGGAGACATTGGGGAGGCAGGCTAGAGGGATAAACACAAATTTAATACTACTGGGAGGATTTAAGAGGTGCGAGTAAGGCAGAGAGCATGGGAGGTTATGAAAGCAGATGAAGTAAGAGAATAACTCAGAAGTCAGAAACACGGAGAAAGGCAAGGATGAGAAAATGATAAGTGAAGTAGTTGCTGATTCTGTGATCAAAGTACGCCGCTATTTCCCCTGGGCATGGGTAGGTATGATTTGGCAGGTTTCCCAAATGCAAATGAAACTGCAGATGAGAGCAAGTGAATAAGGTGTCTTTCTTTAAAAGAACAACGGCTTGCTTAGAACACCCAACAAGTTTGTTTCAGCATTTTATCTCTGTATTCCTCACTCACCTTTGAAGATTATAGAGCCGTCCAGCCTGTTTCTAGTTTCAACTACAGCAGAGGACGTGCAATACTGACGCCTCTGAGTGTTGTCTGTTTTATATATTTATATGTGGGTGGATTACTGTTTCTGATCCTGCCATACATCTGACATTTGAGAGAACACTGACTATGCCTACATGCTTGAGTATACGTACGTGTGTGTGTGTGTGTGTGTGTGTGTGTGTGTGTGTGTGTGTGTGTGTGTGTGTGTGTGAAGCACCGTGGTGTAGAAAAAAATGCTAGCATAAAGCCACTGGGGATGGAGGGCACTCCTCATCTCCCGCCAACACAAAAGGTCAAGCTCCTCAATATTAACTCTGATTCAGGTCACTACGCTGATTAGGCTACAATAACCATTTTACACACTGCATGTGTGGACCCCCTCCACATACACACACTTTTTACTCTGCCCGTCCTCACACGTCCATTTGGAATTAAAACCCACCCCAAGAGAGAGCCCTGTCGGCGCCCAATGCAGACATACATAAACACATTCTCACACAACCGTCCGCAATCACGATCTTTTATAATGGTCTTAAACCCAGAGCCCTCGAAGACCACTGCTCCCCTTGCTATGCCACACAGTGGAAATATAAGTTGATATGCTAGAAGTGTGAAAATGCACACAAACGCACATACACACACACACACACACACGAGACCGCCAGAGGCACGTTTGCAATACACCATTAGGGCTTGAAGAATGTTGTGGGTTTACATTGGGGACTTGACCTAACCTCCAGCCATGGCCTGATCTCAGCATTTCTTCACACATCGCCAGATTGGACGTAGATTAGACTAAGACCTAAACCCCTTCACCCCTCTCAGTCCTCCCATCCCCTCATTCCCCCAGTTCCCAAACCACAAAAATGACTTCTTCCTCACCAAACTTCAACGGAGTAAGGAAAACTAAGCTTATGCCATTCTGTAACATTTTGGGAGAGATGATGCAAAACTGTTTTGAATTATAACCGTGTGTTTGCAGAATTGTTCAGCGCACATCATCGTCTGACCAGTTATGAAATGTGGTCACTGTTTTACTGCATGCCCATATTTGACATGAAGTAAACTGTCTAGGTGAGAGTAAATCATGTCATGGTTTCTTGGCAAACCTGTTGACAGAACAAGCTCCTACAGGCTTCAAAGAAACCAGTAATGAGCATGTGTGAAGGTTTCAAATACACCCTCACCCTCCCCTCATGTCAGTAATTACAGAGATGAAATGGACTAATTTTCTTGCAAATTGGTGGTATTCTGATTGCTGCCACATTGGAAAAAAAGACTGGATTTAAATAAATCCATTAAAACTGTGAGGAAGGAATAAAAAAACAGGGGAGACAGGGGAACAAATGCAACAAGGGTAAATATATAAATAAAGAAAATGAAAAGAGCAGAAGTCACCATGAGTGAATTCATTTTGGCTCGGCAGTGGAGCTGTATTAAATGACACCTAGTCAAACGTGTGGCTAAAGCTGTCATCTCTGGTGCCTCCTTTCTACACTGAATCATCCTAATCCTGTCTAATACTGTACTGCTAAATGTCTGTCTTTGCTGCCTACAATGTCTTATATTAACCTAGTGTTGTATTAAATTGTGTGGCTCAGCTTTCCCTCCCATTATGCTACAAGAGAAAAGGAATGCAGTGGTGTGGATACAAATAGAGCATGATTATATTTAATACTATTGTGCCGTCATGGTCATAAGGTGTCCTGGTGAGTAACAGGGGCAAGTTGGTGTTGTATTTCTTTTTCTTTCTTTCTTCCATTTTTCTTTGTTATTCTAGTCAAGACAAAACCTCGTTCCAAAAATGTGTTACAAGTGATGCATTTATATTTCACATAACATATTTTCAAATTAACACATTCTGGACAAAAAAAACAATGAGGACAGACCATTTTTCTTTCTTTTCTACATACACAAATAAGCACAAATGGACTTCTCCATCGACTTTAACACTAAAAACTTCACCCGGATTAAACCAGAGGCGTCTTCATTATCATCACTGCCGAGTCTAACAGTTGAGCTAGCAGATAAATCAGTGTTAATTGTGAGTCTGGCTGCTCCTATAGCCACGTTGGCCACCACCACGCAACAGCATAGTGGATAAATCACATTTACCACTAAGAGATGCCTCACACTCGCCTATCCAGGAGTTGAAAAATTAGTTCCAGGTAGAAAGGGGAGTCATGACGGATCTCCTCCCAGGTCTCATATCTGTTCCTACTGTGATCTGGGCCATCCGTGGGTGAGGGATGAGACTGGGAGCACAGGAGAAACACTTTGTCATCTCCGATGATGAGAAGGGGGAACTGTCAGGTATAATCAGCAGGATGACAGGGGTGAAAGCAGAGAGGGGCACAATTTGAGGATAGATGAGAGGAGGCTGGCATCTCTCTTGTTAACACAAATTATTAATCCCGCTCTGTTAGCTGCAGAGTTTAGAGTAAAACAAGAGGGAAAGCAATCATTTATCGATCACAATCCCTTTTTGGGACTTTTTGAACAAATTGCCCTCTGAATGAAATCACAATGTTCTGACACAGTTTCTCCACACTACTTGAAATTACATTTGTTCTTGCGACTGTGACCTCTACACGAACACATTAAGCAAATACATGGCCAGGTCCTATTCGCAATAAGTTGCATAAAGAACACATTATACAAAACAGTTGACAAAACTGCACATGAAAAATTGCCCTCTGCGTGTTTGACTAACCATCTTCTTTTCCTTTCAAATGAATTGCTGCGCAGATTAGAAGGAGGGCAATGGAACATCCCAGGATGAAACGATAAAGAAGTTCAAAGTGAATGCCTCTACTCCCCGCTACTATGAATTTGTGTTTTATCAAAACTGCAGGAATTTTTTTTCCAGCAACCACAGTACATAGTGACATGTAAAATAGCAGACCTTCTTTACTTGTTTATGTCAAGCCTAGAATTTTGCCTAAAGTTAATTATCAACCTATTGTCCCTATGGGGGGTATGGGTAAATAATCTCTGCCAATAAACAAGCTTTAGCTTTAGTGCACAAACAGCATTAAGCAGTGCACAACAGGAGAAAAGGATCATTTTAAGCAATCAATTACCTCATTTGATTCTCTGGCTGTAACAGAGACAGTGTGAGCCAGGAAAGCTCCAGGGCAGACCACAATATCATTCACAACGGTATGGGTAAAAAAAAAAACATAGTATCATCCACTACTGAGCAGCTACAGGAGAACTGAATGAAAGACATTTCTTTTACTTGGATTCATTACAACAATGTAAATAAACTGAACATTAAAAACATTGCAAAGCAACTACTTTTCACCATATTGAATCTTCATATTCAAATTTATCGAGCTTCACAGGCTTCCATTTCTGTTTAATATGCATAATATTCAAATACATTCTCAATTATACTGCCTTCCCTTTTTAATCCCCCAACTCTCTTGCTCTCTCAGTCTCAAGTGTGCCCCACAAACACATACACACAGGGGACACTACACTCACAAAAACAGAAACCTAATGTTCTGAACACAAGGGACAGAATGCTTTATCACAGTTGATAAAAAGTAAATAAAATGCCTTTATAAGCTTATAAACAGCTGTAGTGCTGTATTTACTCTATAACTCTACCTGCCCTGAAACACATACATAATCAAGAGTGCACTCTCATACAAGTGCACACACGCTCTCACACACACACATGTTCTCATGCTCGCGTGCTCTTGTGTCTATCCTGCCGAGTTTAAGAATGTGTGTGCACAAGATCTGGTGACCCTTTCATTAAAAGAAGGGCTCACGATCCACCTAACTGAATTTGCAAAGCATTTCCAGGCTGGATCTTATTTTGCTGTTGCAAAGCACATTTCTTAATTTCTATTGATTGAGGAAGATTGACGAGTTGTGCAGACCTGCAGATGTTTTTACCTTTCTGTCAGGCTTAAGGCCTAAAAAAGATTGCAGCATGATCTCTGTGAAAGGATAGAGAGATCTCTTTTTTTTCCACTCTGACCTCCAGATGGAATCAGGGAGCTGTTGTGAAGCACAGTGCCCAAAGAGGGCAGAGGAACCTGAGCTGCCTTTTCACCGTGTGGACCCTACGACCAGTGTCCCCTCGCGGGAATGAAAGAGGAGAGACAGATGAAAGCAGCAAAGAGGGGACGACTCCCCTGATCCCCTCCTGTCTTCTCCATCACCCACACGGAGGAAAATTTAATAAAGTCCACATACCAAGAGCCACACAAGAGAGAGATGAGAATACATGAAAGGAAAGATGGAGAGAGAGGGAGATGCAGGGGTGGCAGTGATGACTGACCCCTCTCCCACGGAGTCATCTCTGACCTTCAGAATAGCCAGAGAGCATCGAACCCCAGGAGAAAGGATGAAACACAGAGATGCCACCATACATACCTACAAAACACACACAGGCAAAACACAAACAACGCTGACAAGGAAATGTACACACACATCACTGACATAAGCACACTCTCACACACAAGTATGCACACATTTATTTAAGTTTGGCGTCAATTCCTGTGAAATTGGTCTGCGGATTATATGCCAATTTCAAAAATAGGATTTGAAAAATATGTCTGTGACTCTGCAGAGAATGAGCCCTTTTCATAAAGGTACAAGAAGGCAAGAGTCATGGGATCAACAGACTGAAATCTACACATACGCACACACACGCACGAGTCTGGTCACTGTGACCTTGAGGGAGGATTTTGTGTGGGGGGGGGGGTCCTGAGAGAAAAACAAAGTGGGCCATGTTGGCGTCATGGGCCACTCAGACAGCGACTCACACATACACAGAGCAAACAGTGTTAGCTGTGGTAACATTAATGTGTCCTCTTTCATAGATGATTACTCCCAGCAGGAGAGGGGGCATCTCTTTCACACCCAAACACTCCCACCAAACAGGAGGGAGGGAACGAGGGAGGAAAGGAAAGCATTGAGGATAAATGACACATAGAGAGGGAAGGCATGGGGAAGTGAATGAAAAGGGTAAAGAGAAGGAGGAAGAAGAGGGAGGGCAAAAGAAAGTACAGTATGGAGAGGGATGACAGAAATGAATGGCGGCTACAGGGAGGGAGAAAAACAAGGTTAGCTGAAAGCACAGGACTAAAAACAATGTCAGGAAAGATGAAACAAAAAAATGGAAAACACAAAGGTGAAGGTGGAAAGAGTTTAAGAGAAAGAAAAGGGGTAAATAATGTAGAAAAAAGGTGGACAGTGCAACAGATGTGTCAGGTTGTTTATGTGTTTGTGTGTGTGCATAAGAAGGCTATGCGTTCGTTAAGTGCCAGCCAACAGATGGTGTCTAATCTTCAGAGGGTAACCCCCCTCTTCAGGGCACAGCGGGAGCTAAGGACCCCCAAGTGGTGCTCACACAGTCATCAACCACCAATGGACTTGCCCTCTAAAAAGAACAACACACACAAACATACACAAGACTGATGCACTCACATGTAAGAACACCGATTTTTGTACGCATCAATGGACAGTATGATCGTATAGACACGCCAATTAAAAGGATTAGTTCACCCAAAATAAAAAAAAATCTGGTTTTCTAATATACCTCTAGTGGTATATAGCCATGCATGTAGCTTTTGTTTTATTCTCCATGTATTTAGATAAAAGCAACATTTATTTTCAGTATTCGTGTCCTGGGTACTCTCAATAATCCACAGAATACAATGTTTTCATTGGAACTACGTTTTATCAGAGAAATAGTGCCTATGAATAGGATTATGGATTATCCAGAGCAACAGGGACACTGCTTTTGGAAGAGATGTTGCTGTTGAATTTCTTTATGGTAATTTTTAAATGCTGTCAGCAACACAAACCAAATGTTGGGATGAAGGCAGCAATCTCAGAAAAAGATAACTTAAAACAACTAAAGGGAAAACTTCTTGCATGACTGGATACAGCTAGAGGTAAGTGAGAAAATATGTTTGTTTTTGTTTGTAATTTGGTTGAACTGACCCTTTAAGTTTGAGGTTAATTCACTTTTCCACTAAGTTAATTCCAGAGGTGAATTTTCATCTGAATCAAATCGCTAAAGAACATTTTGTCATCAAATGGCTGTCATTTCCAAAAATTGGGTGTTGTAGCTGACACTTTGATCCAGGCCAAATTACAATGGATGAGCAGGTGAGGGTACAACATCAAGCGCACTTAACGCTAAACACTGGCTGTCAAATATGCGACTTCTCATTTATAGCATCATCCCTCTAACCGCAAGGCCACCCCGTCTGCCCTTGTGAAATGACAGAGAGAATGCAGTTACAGTACACATTTTGTTTGAATACAGCATAAAGTGAATTAACCTAAACCACTGATGCATGCTCAGACACATATGTACACATCCCTCCCCAACACACACACACACACACACACACACACAGCATAATGTCTACGTTTGCATGGTGTCTGTCTGGCGTAGCCCCGAGTGCTGATGCTGCTGCGACAGCTGTCTGAATCAGCAAGATCCAACATTGACTGAATGACTGACTGGGGAAGGTACAGCCAAGCAGGAGCAGAGGGTGAAGGTATGTAAATGTGTGTCTCTGTCTGTGTTTGTACATGACTGCTCGGGCTGGGGGTGTGTGCAGGTATAATCTGGGATATGTGGGTGCATGAATGGGAAAAAGAATGGAGAGGGGGAGAACGCAGTGAGAAAGAACCATGTGGGATGAATTAGGGATTCTGCTTAAAAAATTGAGGTCTTGAAGGCCTGATGAAAACCTTGGTGTGAACAAAGAGGAACTGTTAGTCACACCGGCCCCCCTTGGGCTGCCCCGTCCTGTGACAAGCAGTGAATCAGAGGCCATTTACTCCGTAATACACAGAAATAATAGTGCCTCCAATCAGCAGCTATTCTAATAGGCCTAATTTACTCAGCAATACCACCCTGCCAATTTTGTAGGGGTTTTTTTTCCCTTGAGCTGAATGTCTAACGGGAAACTACTGTATTCATGAGTATCCAAAGGACTCTGTAGAAATTGCCACAGTACATTAAAGCTGCTGGTAATGTTCCCTAAGCACGTGCTGTTATGAGCGTCATTGTGTTCAATAGGTGTGTCTATTTAATTGTGTTTACTGTACACTGATATGGGTGTATCTATGGTGGTGTTGCTTGATAAATATTTGCTTAACTGAATGTCAGTTCAACTGACATTACAGCTGATGTTTTACCAACGTAATTCATGGTCAAAATACACACATTGCATTTTGTAATACAAAGTAAAGGTGACTCAATGAACAGAAAGGTGAATGAGGTCCTTGTCACTTCAAAGGGTCCATTTCTCATAGATATGGATCATTCTATCTCACTGCATCTCGTTTTTTTTTTTTCTTCCACTAGTACCTTTTTTAAATTCAGTCCATATAACCGGGCACTTTACACTATTAAACCCTACCTCACCCCACCCCCACGGCAGCTCCCAGTGTCTGATCTAGAGACACAGGTCATTTGTCATAAAAGAGGAGAGGTCGAGGAAACAGCAAGCCCAGCACGGGAGCTCCACACTGAGCCTGGCAGCTCTCAATGCTGCTCCACAGAATCACTGAATATAGTCAAGCAGTCAAGTAGCAGTCAGAGAGGAAGAGAGACAGGGATGGAGAAGTGGTGTTTCCGACTGCGCGTCAGTCCTTCTCCCTGACTGCTTTTCTGTGTGTTTTTGGGCCTACATCTGCTCACCTGCATTTGTTTTCTCTTAGGACGTAGCCTGACTGGGGACAGAGAGAAGGTTAAAGCGTAGAGGACTGCAGATAGTCAGCTGTGCATAGATAGTTTAACCTACACACACTTTGAAATGCACATACACTCACACACAATATCCACATATGGTTATAATGGTGAGTGTCCAGCTCTGTTGTGACCCCATAAGAACTGATACGGTTCTCATTACTTGCACACACACTCACACACACACACACACACACACACGCACAACACAACACACCCACATACATGCATTCAGACTCTCGTTACAAGCCATCCCAGCGAGGAGGAGGAGGCAGAGAGGAGAAGAGAGGCACTGTAAATGCATTCTCAATCTCTTAACTTTTTCACCTTTCTGCATTACATCTTTGCTTTGACGAGAGGGAGGCAGCGAGGAAGGAAAGAAGGCACGTAAACGGAGTAAAAATAAAATAAAAAAATAAAATTTATCAAGACAGTGCGTGTAAATAGTGGATATATTAGAAGACGTTGACAACAAAAACAGGTACAAAGGATGAAGAACAAGAGGACGCTGGCTTAAGAATAGGCAACCCCGACTGTGACACTGTTATAATGTGTGCTTGTATTTTATTCCAGTGTACATGCAGATACTGTATTGATTTGGGCTGTGAGGGGTAGACGATGGCAGAGGGGTATTAAATAAAAGAAAGGGGTGGAGGGGGAGGATGAGAAAATCAATTCTCCCTGCTTTAATGGCAGACAGGCCTCTGAAAAAGAGGAGAGAAAAAGAAACAGGAAGGAGAGAGAAGGAGAGAGAAGGAAAGGAAAAAATAAAATAGAGCAGTGTTGGTCGCCAAGCCAGTTCATTCGAGACAGGCAGTTTAAGGTATATCTGCTTTCTCTGCACCCTTGCCTCAGCCCACACTCCTAGCTCCTTTTGTCGCTGGATGCTCTGGTCAGCACATTCTGTCTCTTTGTCTGCAGAACCTTCACCTTTCCTTCTGTTGTCAATAACTGTATTGCTACCAAGGGTGGGTGGAAAGGCACTGTGCCACAGTTGGATGCACACAGGTGGAAAACACACAATAACGCACACTAATAGACATGAATACAGGCAGGTGCACAAAATACACAACACAGCTCACACATGCTCGCCTCAACCAGGTTGGAAGCCAGTAAAATACTGGTTTTCTCTGTCAACAAAAAGTGTGTGTGTTTGTCTGTGAATGTAGGGGTGTGTGTGTGTGTGTGTGTGGGTGTGTGTGTGTACGTGAGAGTTCAAAACATTGCGTGCCGAGAATCAACCAGGGAGATCTTTATGTGGGCCCACCACGTGACCCAGACTACATTGACAGCGTAAGCCAGACATCGACCACTTATCTACCAGCCGCCACCCTCCTCCTCCTCACACCCTCCTCACTCCACCCTCCACCCAAACCCCATCAACGACACAGGACCAGGCAAGCGTGAGAGAAGGGCTGGCGATAGACACGAAATGTGGCACGAAATGCAGAAACGGAGCCCCTCAGACACACACAGAGTCAAGCACACAGACATCTCAGCCTTCAGTGTGGTTAACTTCTGGCATGCCATGCAGGACCAGAGGCAGCTGTTCTTAAGAGAGACACCATGACTGGATGGGGAAAAAAATCTCCCTGGTGTCAAAGCAAGAGGACTATTTCACTTATTTTCAAAATGGCACAGTATGCATATATCAAAATAAAATAACCTTTGAGTATGATGATACAGTATAGATAGTGTGATGTAAATACTAATCGTGGAATGAAATGAGCAAAGGTCAAATTATTTTACATGGTGTTATTGAAATTATGCTTTAAAATATGTTTCAGCCCAATTTCTAAATTCAATTTTTAAAATGAGTTCATCATGTAATATTCTCTATCCAGATGGCTAATATAATAACAGAAAAATTATATACTTTATGTCTGCGGGTGGGTTTGGATAACCTTTAAATCTGCAGTATGCGGGTGATCTCCTGCTACTCTGAAACACGTCCCCCTGACCTTCCAATTAGAGCTCACTACCCAACAGCAGCAACACACTAAATCTTCCCCAGGCTGCAGGTTTGGACACCGGTATAAAACAGCCTGCTATAAAATCATTACTAGGCTGTAAAACACTGGAAAAATTCACAATTAAAAGACCAGCAGAGACACAGATAAAGCAAAGCCAGAAGGAGAGGAATTATTCTGTGTCCAGATATGTGGAAGTAAAAACATTTGCACAACAGACACAATAACATACAACTCTGTTGGGAGATCAGCATGTACAAAAGTAATGTTTTCTCTATGGACTTCAAGGGCATGAACACGAGAAATGAAATTACCTCTGAGATATAAACAAGTCATATTCTAACAATGGAAGAGTCTATACATAAATCCATATGATAACCCATGACAAGCAAATGATACCACAGCAATCATAAATCAGTTGCCTTTTCTCAAACTCTCATACATCACAATATGCCCTGTGAGCAAATAAACATATGGCTAATCTGAGCTTTTCTGTGACATTTAATTAATTGGCTGTTTATGTAAAAAAAAAAGTTCATAAATAACACATGTTCAGACAAATGTATCCAAAACACAGTAGCTCATCCTCCATCAGCCATGTGGGTATTTAAACTAAATGCCATCCGTGGGCATTAGCTGTGGCATTTCCTGATGAGACTTTTTCTTGATGAGACTTTTTGTTGATAATACACTAATTAGGTCTAGAAAGTTGTGAGGGTTCATCACAGTATTGCAAGGGGAGACATACATTTGTATTGCATAAAGACATACAGAATAGCCATACAGTTACATGTAAATATGCTAAAGCAAATCATTAGTGGAGCAATTAATGGGAGAATAGGATAATAACACATCTAACTGCTGTACAGTCTAATTAGTGACACCATAATAAGCCATTATATCATATTAATGACATTAGATTAATGGCGATGGGGGTCTAGGAGTGTGATGTGGAGGGCTTGTTTCAGACGGAGCGTGTAAAAGGTCACAGACAGATGATTTATCGAATGAAGTCTCATCAGACTGGAGTCAGAAATCGTCAACTCAAATTAAAAGTGAAACTATAGTGCTTTGTAAGCTGAGTCTGCATGCCGATCTGAGACAGTCCCAGTCCACTGTGGGAGGAGGATTCCCTCAATTAACTTCACAGTGAGACAGAAAGGGGTCTAATCCATACCTGCAAGTGCCAATAGCATTCTAGCGCTGGCACGCTGAGGCAAGCAGTAAATAAATAAGCATATGAGCTCAACTAAGCATAATGGCCTATTCACGTGTCCTACTGCTAGACGACCATGCATGTATTTCATAGGGGCACCACAGCATCAACTTAATAAGTGTTGATTATTGAAGTTTCCTTTAATTAAAATTCTTTTCTCATTTGGGATATCTAAAAATGAATTATTTGCACATAAAAATAATTGCAATAAAAAACATTCTGGTCCTTGCAGTGTCTCTTTTAATAAGATAAAGGCGAGTCTCTTAAGAATTTAAACACTTCAAAAAAAGATAAAAACATCTATTACAGTGGACTACTGCAAAAACACCTCAGTGCAGCATTCAGCCTGTAGGAAGAAAACAATGAAACAAATCAATGGTAAGCTTGTAAATGCTGCAATTGTAGTTTGAAAAGGAGAATCTCAATTGGAAATAACTGGGTAAGTCCAAGATTAACAGGCCCTCTATCACTTATCGATCCACATTTATTACTTTTAAATGTGGGTAATTGGGGGGAGTTTGGTGCAATCTCTGTCTGCATCTTTATAGAATGGCTCCAGTAGGTGTATGGGCCTTAAGTGCACTCGTAAATTGGTTTTATGAGTTTCTGAGACATATCGCTGCTAATGTTTCCACTCGACAGCTTTATGGCCACATTGTAGCGACTGTGGTGAAAGATACTTTCTAATATATTGCAAAAGTGATGTTGACAAAACGAATATATAGCTTGGATGTAGAGCTTTCGTTTAAATGATAACGGCGTGTCCGGCACTGCAACTAAAGTGTCCTTGTTTTAAAATAATAGAAAGCAAAGAAGAAATACATTTTCATTGTCAGTGAAAATTAATAGACTACTATTCATTTATTTTTGACCAGGTGTGGTCAGTATATTTGCATATACAGCATGTTAATAACTAAAATAGCAACAGAGCTAGTAGTTCACTTTTGTTGTGAATAGACGTGGAAATGCTGAATAGATTTTTTTTTTTAAAGATCATAAAAAGAACTGTATGTTATACTGCAGTGACACTATTAGCGTATGTGCGTGTGTGCCTGAGCGAGCATTAGCGCACACTGTGTACAACTCCCTGTATTATTCTCCAGATGTTCTCTTTCACAGCTCCGTAAAAGACTACCGGCATTTAGTCTCCTTTCTATTTTCCGTCGTCCCCATTCCTCCCACTCACACCATCCGATCCCTTCATCAAAGCCGGCCACTTTGCCAAACATGATCCCTGCCTGTTGTGTGTTGGTTTGGTTTCGAGAAGCGGATTAAACAGTTCCCACCAACTCTCTGATGTGGACCTTATCTCAGGTTTCTCTTGACACTGGCAGTGCTGTGGTGTTATTAGAAGCTAAAGGGCTTTGTTATGGAACACAAAAGGCAGAGCTAGGCAGCAGTTAGTAAGGCTTTGTTAAGGGTCAGAGAGGTGTTAAATAGACTACACCTGGGGCTGTGTTAACACCTTCACCTGAGACATTAAAACTTCCATGGAACGGTGTTCTATTCAATTGAGGGAGCGCTCAGAGACAATCGGTTGGGAGCTATATCAATCTGAGTTTAAAAAAAATACAAACATATAAATATCTAGCTCTAGAAAATAATGTAGGAATACATTTGTTAGGGAAGGAGCTAAAGATGAAGATATGCAGTGGCAAGTTAATTAAAATAAAATATGAAACGAAGAGTACTGTCTTGAAACATTTTCAATAAATTGTCCCTCTCAATTTCTCAATAGATGGCCTCTCTTTATAGTTGGAAAAGAGCCTATTGTATTGCATGGTTGTAATGTTATGTCTAGGGCTGGGGCGATTCGTCGACGTAATCGATTACATAAATAAGTCAATGTGCATTACGTGCGTCGACTCGTCGCTGCATCCGGTGTGGGATTATCCCAGACAAGCTCCAGCTACAAGACCGCGCCTTCGACCGTCTAAACGTTGGAGTATTTCAGACAGACACTCAACAATGTGCTGCTCCGTGAGCTCTCTGAACTGGAAACAGCTTCACTGCAGCACAACTGCTGTCCACAAATACGTGAAGCGAAAGTAGCCTATCCCAGAGCACTTTGTCTAGACGGCAGAACCGCAAATCGTGTTTACTTTCTGTCGCCACACAAGTACAGCACATTATCAGCATGAGGACACGTAGTCTGCTAAAATGTTTATTGCCTTCAAGTTAAAAGTAATTTCTGCCCCGCTGCTGTCATGGTAACGTAACGTTACACCGCGAGTCATGTAACGATCGGCTGTTTCATATTTTCTGTTTATTTAACGGCCACGTATGAGCAAGAAAACAGCTGAATCTAATTACAGACGACCTGTGACGGTCTGGACAGTCTGTGAGTCCTTTCAGAAATACATTTGATTATCATACTACATTACTAAATATTGAAATGAATCCATGTCAGAAACATTTAAAGTTTTAAGTAAAGTAGCCTAATTAATGTCTGTTATTGTTATTATCACAACACAGCAGTGACGTGGAAATTTGATTCATTTAAGATTTGCTGCTATTGTCATTATTCTAATGTGCTTCATCCGAATGATTGAATAAAATATAGATTTATTGATTAGACATGTTTTTGATATTTATTTTGAATAAATTGGTATGTTAATCGAGTAATAGACAACTTTTCTTTCTTTAGAATAAACAAAATTAGTCGTTAGATTAATCGACTAATCAAAAAAATAATTGTTAGATTAATCGACTTGAAAAATAATCGATATGTACAGCCCTAGTTATGTCAATGCTTCTTACCTACGTGCGTAAGCAAGTATTGAAAAAACTTGCTAGATTAGGTCCAAACAAAAACCAAACCCATGAGTACAAATCTCCTATGCTGATAACAGCTGAGTTGCGAACACTGCTATCCAAAAATGTGAAAAACAGAAATGCACTTTTTCATTCCATAATCAAATTCAATTTGATTTCATATTTGCCCACAGAGTGGGCCAAGAGTAACTTTGGGGGACAGACAGACCACATTCTGGGTCGGCTCAGCGTCAGGCCTTGTTACTCTGGATCCCCATCTCCTTTCCCTCCCACCTCCTTTCATCCCCCTCTAACCCCCGCCCCCAGACTAGTCTGGCTGGCCTACACACGCGATCCTCACGCTAGCTGGGGCTAAGCCCCGTAAAGGCTAACACAAGCTCAGTGTAAAAAGTCCTATAGGGGCCCACCTCTATCTCCCTCACTACCTCACCAATCCCCCTCTTCCCTTCTTGTGCTGCCTGACTACACTTTCACTTCGCATTACTTCTGCTATTCTAACTTTTCCACTTCTGAGCACTATCAATTATGCACTAGAATAACAGTGGGGCCAGGCTTGGCAGCAGGACATAAAGGCCGATTATGAGTGTGAATAATTCAGCCATCTTCGTGCCATGTTCCTCTTACCAGTGATACAGGCAGGATGGCTTTGCTGCTAATGTACATGCCCGACGCAATCTGACCTGGCCTTAATGTAAGGACAGCTCTCTATATCCCAGAGAAAGGAGAGGATGGAGAGCTGGAGAGGACATAAATAAAGTGTGGCTGCACTGCATTATTAAAGCAGCTTTGAATCTGACGTTGCTCACAGATTGACAAGTCTGACACTGTCACGGACCTGGCGACTGACACCTGTCAATCTGTTAACAAGACTCTGGGAATCCAGAGCCAATCTTCAAAAAAGTGCATCAATGTATTTATGTTGTTCATCTATTTAAACAACTTATGAGGAGTACAAATAAGTTACAAACAAAACAAAATGTGATTTTTTATTTTTTTTATCCTGAGAGCAGACAAGAAAACAAACTCCCATAGAGGAAATGTGTCCAGTGGTGCCAGCCGTCATGAATGTTTTTGGTTAAGGTCATATGAACCAGACTAGCAGACAACCTTCCATCACCTTCATGTTCAAAATATGTCTACCTTGACTTCATTTTTCATGAATTGCGTGCTAAGGTTTGCAAGTACTACTCTTCTTAGAGATCACAAACAGTAATGAATATTTCATCACTCCACCCAAAGCCAAGCACGCACTCTAATCCAATACAAGAAATATGATGCATCTCTTTTCCCACAGGCTAATAATCTACTTTAACTCTGTACCTCATACAAAATAATACCACAAAAACATCTGCAAATTGTCAGGCTTTTCCATAAAAGGTATAATGAACAGAAGGCAAGTTTGCATTTCCTATAGCGAAGTGAAATTTAAAATTTTTAAACAGGTGAAGTTTCAAAGCCAATAAATTTGACTAGGGAAAGATATATATTAATGAATATCTATTTGAAGAAAAAATGTACTTGAAATCAGAGAGTAAAAGGAATATATCTGAATAATATCTGACAAGGAATACATGGGGTGAAAAAAAACAATGGTATGGTAAAAATTTAATAAATAAATAAAATTCATTAGAGGGCTTTTGTATTGGATTGGATTTTACTGTATGATGGTATTTTGTCAACAGCTACGTATAATTATTTTTAAGTAAAAGCAAAACCAAAAAATATCAAATACTAACACAATTTAGCAAATTTCTCTATACATAAATTATAAAATAGCAGCTACTAGTTTTTTGTAATACAATGGTAATTTTTAGTTGTTAAATGTTAAATATATATATTTTTTTTAATTGTAAATTGTAAAGTTAGTTTTCTTATACGTGTTAACGATTTCATTTTTGATTTCACAGTTGTGTTGCTCGGAGGAACCACAAATTATGAAAGTAAATTTTGCGCAAAATGTTAAAAATGTCAAAAGGCAAATGACCTCAAAACTGCCAGGCCAAACACCATGTCGTTTCTGAAAAGAAGCCCCGTCACTCCATCTTATTTGTGCTTCCGCCATGCACGCTCTAATCCTGGCTGGAATGTCTCCGGTCGTGGAGTCCTGCGGCCCTGAGGAACAGAACAGCAGGTGAAACTGAACTCTCTGAGGACTTGTCCCGCCTCACAGCTACGCCAGTAGTTCTAATGTAGATGTTACCAACTATTATGTTATATTTTGTCTGAAGCAGGAATGTTTTTCATAGGATGAAAAAAAAATTAAACAATTAAAAAAATTACAAAAACATTAACTTTTCCAATGTCATTTTTAAGCAAACAGGTATTCTTTAATGTCTGACTTCATTGTTCCTGTCAAAACTCATTGTGAATTATGGGCAGATTATTACTAATTATAGATTATTTAGTTTGCCTATGAAGGTTATCCTTGCTGAGTAGCTTTAATCACTGTTGATTAATTAATGCTACTTTTTAATTTCTCAAATTCGAAACAATTCAAATCAATAACTGATTCAAAGCCATATTTACGGCTTTGTGTATGCCTGGTGCCACATTTCTCTTGGTTTGGTCGCCATGTTTCATCACACACACTCACACACGCACTGTGTAGCTCTGTCTCTCTGTCTTGGGGTTGAGAGCTTAAGTAGAAATGGGGAGGGGGTTAGGGTGGTGCATGTTTTTAAAAAAAGATTAAAAGAAAAGAAAACAGGGGGAAAGAGAAAGAGAGTGTAGGAGACTGACAGTTAAGTGCTGCAGCCACAACATTAAGCCTAATGCTGACAGTGGGCTTGCTGGGTCACCTCAGCAGAACTTCTACAGCCAAGGACAAGGACAGTTCAGTTAAAGATCTGGTGTTTCCAAAGACCAGAGAGGAGAGGAAGGGAGGACGGGAAAGAGAAAGAGGACAAAGGAGGAAGTTTGTGGAAAAGACCTGATGTTCAAATTCACGGATGCACCAACTTCTCAACCGCCTAACAAGTCTATCAAACCATTTCACCATCACCAGCATCACCAGCATTTATGAAGCAAGGTAATGATTGTCTCTTCAATAAATCTAGTTAGGCGATGTTTTGGTTTTCAAAGCTCAACAGTGTGATTAAGGACCTTAAAAACCTTTGTATGCATGACTATGCTGAGAAAAGAAACACACACACACACTCCTTAGGATGTAACCATAGGCAGCGCTCATCACCTCTGTTTATCCGTAGGGCTTAGGCCACTTTGGGGACTCCCCTTAAGTCTCACTTATCTCATTAGACCCTTAAAACTGATTAATATGAATGCCAGCAGAGGCCAGCTCAAGGCATTCTTAAGAAAGGAGGGAAGGAGGAAAAGAGAAGAGAAAGATGGAGGGGGGTTAGAGGAAGGGGTTTTTTGTGTCTCTGGACAATGAGCTGATGGCTTTTTAAGCCTCTCAGTGGCTCTGGGTTAATACCCAGGACTGCAGTCATGGGATAGGCTGCGGTTCAAAGGCTGTTGCACTCTAAGGCTCGCTGCTCGCTGATTTAGAGGCAGAAAATAAACAAGCAGAATAAATACCACATCTACTGCAACTTGAACCTCACTAAAGAAATAATGAACTGTCCTTCCAAACCAGAGTGTGTGTGTGTGTGTGTGTGTGTGTGTGTGTGTGTGTGTGTGTGTGTGTGTGTGTGTGTGTGTGTGTGTGTGTGTGTGTGTGTGTGTGTGTGTTTTAGGGTGTCATATTTGGTTATGTGGGATAATGTTTGGAGTAAGCCAGACCAGTCAAAGCCAGGCTCAGATGAGAGGCGAGGGTGAAGATGGGATTTATCACACATTCCGGGGATCAATCGCTTTCCCTTCAAGGGAAAAAAAAAAACACACTCAGTACAGTTTTGCACAGGAATACCAACCACCACACGCAAACAAAGACTGAAATGCACATGCACGCATACACACAATGCAACTTCACAAAATGGGAAAACTATCAAGCAGCTCTCAGAGGAGCAGGCTCAGAGAATTGGGTCAGGAATAGTGCTGTGCTCTGCTGTAGTAAAGGGTGTGTGTTTCTGCTGCTTCATTAAAGCAGGCCGCGATACAGAGGTCAGTTCAGGATAACCACGCACGCACGCACGCACCCACACTCACGCATGCGCACAAACAACTACACTCGTGTGTGCGTATGAGATGCCAGCAAACACACAGAAATGGATAACCCACAAACACAAAACACTCGCTCATCTTAACATCAAACCCACATTCAACTGAAGACATCAGATTCAGTTCTGTGTTATACATTTTTAAACATGATTTGTTATCTGTTTGATTCCAGGCTCTTCTTAGAGCTCAGATCAGACAAGCATCTGTTGTCTAATAAAAGTCTTGGAGCCAGGGGAGTAGATGTATAACAGAGCGCTTCGTGCCAAAGTAGTTGCTGAAGTTCAGTTTAGCTGATTTCAAATTTTGACGTGAGACTTTATTTTTAATTTACAGTGTGATAGATCCCAAGATCTTAATTTTGCATTTCAATTTTGGTTAAAATCCCACTTAGCCTTATTAGACCCCAAAATTCCAACGGATACACTCCTTTAAAATGGATGCAGCTACAGAGACGAGCTGAGTCGAAGACGAATTGGTTTGTTACAAAATGAGATATCCACCATTTGAATTACAATCATGCATAATTATCCACATTATTCATCAGAATGAAAGGAACACATCATTTTATGACCTTCGCTTCCAAAGTAGATCTACTACTGAGGACAGAAACAGCTCATTCTTATTGTACCAATTTGTCTCCACAGCAGATATATAGCATTTTGGAATGAAACCCTCCATTAAGCCGCAACATTACACACACCCTGGTATTCTGACTGTGATACATGCATGCCATTGGAAAACACACTTTCAAGGACACAGTGTGCAGTGTGTCACAGTAGTTAAGACCAAGATGCAACTTAGTACCGCAGCACCAACCCCCAAGTAAACACAGCCCTGTGTGTGGGACTCTTCAGTGTCAGGGGAAACAAAGCAGGGGTCTAAACCTGAGCGGGCTTAATCCCGTCTCTGTAGAAAATAACCTCAGTGTCACGAAACCCAGACCGCAAATACGACACCTCCTCAGGGTGAAGACCCAGAGTCTGTCCCCTGGAGAACCACCACCAACCAAATAACCATGGTCACCACCGGGGAGACAGACAGAGAGCCAGCGAGCCCCATGCATCTTTAAATCCTTGGCAAGGACAGGCACGGAGGGGAGGGGGCTGATGAGCTGGATGGTGCGGAGGGAGGCAGATGAGAGAGGATGGATAAGGCGAGTTGGAAATGAGGGAAACTGCCACCTCTTCTTTTCCACACACTGTGTCTCCCCTGGCTGCTACATGCCTCTCCCCTCGTGTCTGGCACTCACATTATAGTCCTCCTCTCCTCCCTTTTTCTGTCCGAAAGCGTACTACATCTTCAGCTGTGCACTCTCCCTTTCCCCTCGCCATTCACTCCATTCTCCCTCACTCCTCTCCTTTGCCCTCCCTCTTTTTTCTCCCTCCGTTTAAAGCGCATGCATTACTCTCAGCCCTGGCTATGTAGAGTGGACAGAGAGAGGAGAACAATGGCTGTCTTTCAGTCTCACAACCCAGCATTGGGTGGGGTGGAGGGCATTGGCTGCTAGTATTTTTCTCTACTGTCAATTCAAACAGGCTAATGCAGCTAGCTTATTATTGGCACATCCCGCCACAACGGTAGCCTGAACAAAGTGAAAGCAACATTGTTTGATTTTTTGTTTATTTATATTTATGTCAGTGGAAAATTGACGCAGCTGTGAGAACTTTCCAAAGAGGTGTTCATATTAAAAACAAGGCCTTAGTCCTTTCACCCGACACACTTCACCTTTCCATGACTGTGCCAACGCAAACAAAGAAACACCACACAAAAACACGAGAAGCTGTGTAAGACATTGAAGGACACTCACTACTCACAGGTGAGAAGGTGATAAGACCATATCTGGCTAAAAGCAGCACTTTATGGTTTCTATAGTTTCTATTTGGGGATATAAACGTTTATAAATAAACCAAGTAGATCTGAATTCCAAAGGGAAAGCATTGTACAGTTCCTCTGTATGTTTCTCAGTCTGCCTATAAAGATGAATTACCTCATGAGTCATTTACAACTGGCTACAACCCGTCAATTAGGTCTTTATTCACAAGCTGGAGATGTGTTCTCTTCTGGGATCTATTCTCCACACTGCCTCCCAGCTAGAAAAACATCCATTCACTCCCCCGTAGCCCCCCAAGTTAAATAAGGAAAACGGCAGTCTAAGGTCCGAAGCCAGCCTACCATGAAAGGAATTATCTGTGGAAAATGTGTCTGGCAAAAACCGAACAGTCTCAATCGTTTCCGTCACATTTTCCAGCTGAATAGTGAACGGTGACAGAAAGAGAAACATTTTTTTGGAAACCATCAGTCGTTTTGGCCTTTACATGCTGGTGTGGTTCCCGTAAATACAATGTGAGTTGACAGTAAATGAGTTTAACGAGGTCAAATCAACCAAAGCAGAAAGCTGGTTTGAATCAAGCAAACGTATGTATAGCTTGCACCCTAACTGTACACTTCAAATGCTTTAGGCTGAGAGCAGAGGGCACAAGAGGCTGTCAGACCTCTCTCAGTAGCGCCCCTTTCTGGTCAGGGGTGATAGATCAACCAAGCGTTACTACAGTAACAGCTGCTTCTAAGCCTCCATCTTACAGAGGAGAGCAGAGGAGCTGAAGAAGGATATGGTAGCGCCATTTTCAGAGACAAACGAGGACTTCTACTACACAATAATAACATTCCAGGAGTGACGTTTTGGACCTGCAGCAGTTCAATATTCCTGTGAATCACTACTTTTTGGGGTCTTAAAATTTTCTGAGATGGGAGCGGAATTATACCGACAGCATAATAGTTTTATCTTTTTTGTCTACTATGTTCATATTAACGACAAATCTGCTCATGGTAAAAAATACACCTGTAGACTGCCAGATTTGTTTCCACAGCTGCTCTGGGGTGGCACAAAGTAACTTAATAAAGAAACAGTTGGGGAGGAAAAACTTTCCGTAACTTTGAAATTTTGACTGAAACTGACACAGTGAGACCAGGGATAAAGAAAAATGAGCACCTGAATAAACAAACACATGCATATAGTGTAAAGGCAACCAACAAGCAAAAGAGGGAAACATTCTTTTTAATGCAAGTCTCACATTGAGCTTTGCACATGTGGGTGTTGCATAAGCTGGTTAATACTTTATTGTTTCCAAGTAGAGCTATACGGAGCGTTCCCCTGAAAGCCAGGGGTTGAATGAGAGCTAAAAGACAGATCGCTCAGCTGATAGCAGTGTTTCAGCACTCTGTCTGACCTTGGAGTGATTACTCTGAAAACAAAAACCTGGACATTAAAATCTGGTTCCCCAGGCAAGGGAGGGGAAAATGTACAACTGAACTGAAGCTGCCATCCAGTATCGTCCATTTCTGTCATATTAATAAGAGATCCCGTCCGCTTTTTGGTGAATAACCTAACATTTGAATTGACGGTGGTATTTTTTAAGGCTCTTAGTACCAACTGAACACTGTCAACACTTGTCAGGCTCAGTAATATTTATGTAATCATTAGCAAACACAGTTTTTTTTAATGTTGTGTTCGGGTAAACAAATCACCAGAATTAAGGTCAAAAAACATATCTGATTGTTCAAAAGTTAGGCAAGGCATATTTTAAAAAAACATAACATTTCAATCTATTTATTCACTAAAACTAACTAAAACACCCACCACTTTTTAAGAACAAATTTATTATTTTTACATAAAACATTTTAAATTTTTATTATTTTTACATAAAAAATTTTACAAATTATATAGTTGTGTGTGTATATATATATATATAAAGAATGTTGGAAATGTTTTTTTTCTATCCAGTAGTAGGCTGCTTTTACTTCAGTAGGATTAGCATATCCAAGACTACAGCCTGACCACCAGGCACCCCCGGCAACAGGGCTGCTTCTGTCCGCCGCATAGCAAGTCCACAAGGGTCACGGCCAAGAGTCCTCCCCCTCTTCCACTGCGCGCTGAAGAACAGCTGCTCTGCCAAGCACATTGACTAAGCATTGACTACTGCCTGCTGGGCTCATTTTCTAGTTAATAGGAAAAAAAAAATCTAATTCAAATGGAAAGTGCATTTACAGGTCTGGTGAGAAAACACAGAGTCACAGCCATTTAAAACTAATAGAAGTATTACATCGCAACAACAGCATCGCTGCAGTTTGCTGGTTCTTCGTCAGGACCTGTGTTTATTTTTCAACATCCTCTGGCTCGCTCCCTTTGTGTCCACTCGTTGTCCCTGCAGCTCGGTTGGTGTTTGTGCTTGCCAGTGCCACAAGCATAAAAGAATGACAGAGCAAGGAGTCATTAATGAGAACTAATCAGCCGTCAGACAGAGAGACAGAGTGAGAGAACTAGAGCCAGAGCAGAGTGAATCGGTATAAAAATTATAAGGGGACAGGAGAGACTAGCGTGGGGTCAAATACTACCCACTTGAGCAATATAAACTTTTAAAAATGAGAGATTTTCAGAATCTTTATAATGAATAAAAGTCATTATTATGATGTATAATTTTCACATCTGTGAGACACATGGCTGTATGGAATGACTCATCACCTCGCCTTTGTTAGCGTACAGTCAGCATTAGCACACAAACATACATACAAGTACAGATTGACAAGACAATTATTCATGTCCCCACTGGTCTGTGACAGGTAAGGAGAAGTCCAAGGGAGAAAATGTCATTATTCTGGTATCTATGAGTCTGAAGGCGAGTAACCAATCCCTATATGACCTTATGGCTCATTCTGTACTTTGCATGCAGACACACACACACACGCTCAAACACAAAAACATGCACAGAGAAAGACGAGCCAGACGTGAGTGCAACAAAAGAAAGTTGTCTTTGACACCAGCGACACAACTGCTGCATGTAGGCCTCCAGTTACAGTACATTGTAAGAATAAAAATGTAAAAACTACAACACAAGGCAGCACGTTAGAGAAATGCTTTCCAGGCTGTTTGTTGAGCTACAAATTATGTAGCAAAATACAAATCACCTTGAGCAATTTGCATGACCACAACCGCATCAAACTGTTTATGTTAATATCACCCTCCACTTCAAGGAGAGTTCTAGTTACTAGTTTGTCATTCACAGACCAACTTTCTGCTTCGTTATTCCTCGCCGTATGTGTGTGACCGCTCCCTGAGCTCCTCACAGAGTGTAACTGACCTCTGCGCGTCTTTCTCCACCATCAACCGTGGAGGGACTCCCGAAATATCTAATTGTATTCATTCATTTTCTGTGCCCCGCAAGGAAAGAGAGAGAGAGAGAGGGAGGAAGGGAGAGGAAGTGAGAGAGAGAGAGAAAGAGACAGGGAGAGGCAGAGTGCTGAGAGGCAACGTGGGAGAAAGGCGAGGAGGGATATGGGGATGAAGAAAGGGCAGAGGGGGAGAAAGAAAGGGAAGGGCCGTCTCATCGGTATAACAGCTGAGACATCATTAAAGCCACTGTCTGTCCAATCCCCTCATTAGAATAAATACTCACAAGCAAAGACAGTCAGCGAAATAGCCGAGGGTCGAATCCATAGAGAGAATCGTCCCTGTATTTTAAGTTATTTCAAGCTGAAGGAACTCTTAGGATAAAACTTCAAGACACTTCTCTAAACTGTCCCACCAAAATAACTTTTTGATAGGAAAACCGCTGAACGTGAAAATTAAGGTACCAAGAGAAGAACTCTAAGAAAATCTAAACCACAAACAAGGAACTAAAAGAGAAAGTGTGGATGTGTTAAAGAAAAAGATGGAGATAGGTAAACAAAGGAGAAGCAAACAGAGAAGAAGTAGAACTAGTTAGAAAAAGAATACAGTTAGCAAGTTTGCGGTCTCATGCTGGAGTTGTGATACACAACAGTGAACTGAAGCCAACAGAACAGCATGGAAATCCCCTCAGCCCCTACCCTAGTCACCAATAAGACAAACACCCAGCACAAACGGCCATGGCACCGCTAACACAAATTACAATTATGACTAAACTAATATAAAATTCCACACCAGTCCACCAATTGCTTGCTGCTCGAAAGCCAAATATAGGAAATTCTGAACTGCAAAAACATTTTTGCCAAAAAAAGGTTCTATTTAAACACAAAAACACACAAATGTCCTTATCTGAAAATCCCCATTCAAAGCCACAAAAAAGTCTATGCTGTAAAAGTTTCTACATCAATGTGTTTTGGCTACTAGTGACTTAAATAGCATACGTGACTCCTTTCTATCCCTTTTACTTGTTTTTGTCTACATCATGACACATTCTTAAGTCATATTGCAATATATACCACGTGTAATGAGACAATTAAATATATTTTCCTTTCTTCCGGTCACTTTTTAAATACTACATGAATTGTAGTTAGACATCTCGCAAAAAAAAAAAAAGTAAAACAGTTTTTAGTTGGCATTTCCACGTGCAGATTTTTCAGCCCATTTCAGGTCGTTAAGTAAGTAAGCAGAGTGTTAACATATTGCACATACTTATATGAAACATCCGACTTGAGCACAATTAATTAAAATTTTGTGACAAAACCAAACTCAAACTATAGCTTTAGAGTGATGGATTATCTTGCTAGGGCAATTTTCAAGTCTGTGGAAGCTGCATTTTCCATTAGGTACAAAAATGAATGGCAATAAATGGCTTTTTCTGGAGGTAGTAAAACAAGCCCTGAATGACTGTGTTCAGACACAAACAAGAAAGAATGTAAAGAGATAGAGTGAAACTAGAAGAAGATAAAAAAAACACTGAAATGATCCTTTAAGTTACCTGCTAACGTTATGTATGACAAATTACATTATTAGTTTTAATTTATTGCTATCATGAAGTAACATCGGCTCAAATGTGGCAGCTTGTGCGCATGGAGCTTTCACACAGTAAATTCTTGGAGCAGCCGTACTTTCGGTGTGACTGTGAAGCCTCAGAACAAAGGAAGACGCAGGCAAGTTACGTTACAGTGCCACACCAGCGCTCTACAGTAATGCATGAAGAAAGGGACTCAATATTTATTAACTGAGTCATCAATAAGACAAGTTTGCTATCTCTCCCTCTCCTCCTGTTATGTTACCTTTCTGGCTTCCTGCCTCAGCCCTGCAGGGAGAGTCAAACAAACTCTATTTAGAGTAAGTAGAACGGAGTGACTGGTGTTAGCAGCATTACAGCCTCTGTGAAAACCTGTTTCCTTTCCTCCGGCAAGTCAGAGCTTTAGAAACGCATGAGGCTCAGGAAGCTATCTACTTCTCAGATTTTTACTTGGGACTCAAAAGAGAGTAAAAGGCACAGCATGCATGCAGCCAAGTGGATCACAAAGTTCTTGTTTTCTCCCCTCTATCTTTCAGCGTTAGTGTGTCAGATGTGAGATTAACAGTAGATTTACTTTCCTTTCCTAATTCCCCTTCACCTGAGAAACTGAGAAATCTTGTCAGCACATCTGGAAGATATCAAGTTAACTGAGCGGCCAGTCAAGTCAAAACTTTTTTTGATGGAAAAAAAAAAAAAAAAAAAAAAAAAAACGTACTGTCTAATGAAAGTATGTCTATCAACAGCAGAAATCAAGATTCAACTCAAAATTGTGTTTGCCTCTGTTGAAGAAAGCGGCCCATAAATAAACAGTCAGAGTAAAGACCTAGACCGCAACAGTCATGGTCTATGGTATATCAGGCCGAGAATCTACGCACCCTGCTAGACAGGCCCAGACTTCAGGAGAGGGCTTATAGTCAGCCCTCCGTTTGTACCCCTGACCACTAATTGTTTCAAGCAATAAATCATGTTTTCCAAAACTTCAAACTGAATATAAATAGTTGTGTAACATATTCAGCATATGCTATTAATGGCTTTGTGCGCACTTGGAGGGTAAGCTGAGGATTTTATTCAACAAATACTAAGTGCCGTTGGCAGTTGAGTGAAAGATCTCTGTAAACTCCACCACCAGTGTTTAGACTTAATAAGCCCGGAACAAGCTTGTACAGTCCAACTCCGTAAGGGACTTTTAGTGGGAAACGCTGTCTCGACAAACATGTACATTGAACGCTGATGTTGACTCGAGGCTGTCTGAGCAGAGAGGGGTTTTGACTCCAGGTTTCTGGAGAAACTTTTATTTTAACTTCACTGACTTTGCTCTCATGTGGCCCATCTGAATTCACAGCACATAAAATCCTCATTTCACTTCTAACAGTGTTGAACACACAATTGTTCTTTAAATGAAAAGTGAAACGCACACGTTTTATACCTGAAACACTTGACAATATTTAAATTAACTGTTTGAATGTGTTTATTTTGAGACATTAGGCCAGGACATGACTTGTGCCTCTGAACTTATGAAAGAGCAGCCATTCCTGCTCAGTAATATGCAAAAGAATATCAGAAACAAAATGTGAAGAATATTGTCCATTTTAGATACAGTCAAAGTTTTCAAAAGTTTTGAATAGGAAAGTTGATGGCTTCCATACCGTACAGCCATCACTATACACTTAGTGGAATAAAAACCCTTTCACAATTTTATATAATCAAGTTATAGTGGGTTTTATGTTCCAGAATATATTTGTATTGTTTAGATTTTAATTTTTAGCAAGTAAATCTATTTGTTCTCTAAAAGCTTTAAAAACGTCCAGACCAAATTTCATTGGATTTTTTTACATTATAGTAGTGTGCTTTTTTCAAATGTCAACATTATAATGCTGCACAAGAAAAACTGAATCAAAATGAATAAAAAATATTTTGCTCAACTGATTCAATTACTATTTTAAATATTAATAATTTACAAAAGGGAGCTCTAAAGAGCCATGAACACACTCTGATGTGTGTCTTTGTTACTCAAATTACTCAAATTAGTTTGTCATTTTATTTGTCTGCCATGGTGCCTTTATAATATTCACAAAGCACTGCTTTTAGGTTTGCTGAGAACACTGTAAGCCCATAAATTGAATTATAGTAACTGTACTGAATTTCGTGAAGGAGCTGTTTATTATTGACTGACACTTTACGCTCTCACTGCAGACATTTATTATCGCTAGTTAGTGATGAAGCCACTCAGTAAATTCCCTAAACACAGAACAGAGGCACCTACAAAAGCTGTCCTTCTCACTACACAGTTTAAGTCTGTGCGTACGTCAGAAAGTTAAGTTTTCAAGGCAAGGCAATTAACTTATTCTGGAGTGAGTAAATGAATGGTCACGTTTAATGGACTTGGATCTGTGCTGATTATTTGGTATTTAACCTAGTTGAGACTGGTCAGACACTGGTGTGGATGTGTCCAGTGGGGTCGTGCAAATACCCCGCCTGAGTCCGCCGGACAGAGAAACAACACAAGATAATACTCCAGGTTATTTAGCCTTTCACAGCTCTGACCCTGGGGGTTCAAGCTGAATTATTCACGATGAAACGATTAATCTGGGCAATATTGACAGCGGGTAAAGCGATGTAACACCAGGGAACGAATGCTATGTCCAGGCCTTATTACGCACGGTTTTAATCTGGTTCCCTCTGAGGACGCGCTGTTAATGAGCAGCCACGTATTACAAATAAGATACAGTAGGTTTTTACGCTCCTATGCTCGGCTATAGTCTTGTACCTACAGTTACTGGCATAATGCCCTCACTGCGGAAGAAACACCGATGTGGACCAGCAAACCTGTAAGCCCCGCGGTTCATGCAGATGCGAGGAGACGGAACATCGCCGACTCTTAGCGGTAAACCTGCCCGGTGTGGGGCCACTTACTTGGCGTTGGTTCGGTTCCAGAAGACGGCGTAGCGGTCGGCCACCACTTTGGAACTGGGCTCCTGGCTAAATACACACATCAACAGCACCAGGCAGATGAAGATGACCATTTCCATTTGCAGCATCACTACAGCAAAACTTCGGCACGTATTCCTCTTCAGTGTTGGTCAGTCAGTTAGTCGAGTTGTACGGGCGCTTCAACCGGGACAGGTGATGAGGCTCATTCACATGTGGCCGTGTGTTACTGGCGCGGCTTGTGAATGCTGAACAAATACAAATGAGCACAACATAGAAACCTGGAATAGCGAGGATGTCACCATTCAAGGGGACACTTGAGATGACACTTGTTCAGGTTGATGGAAATGGAAAGTTACAAAACCAACGCGTCACTGTTTTCTCTCTGATGCAGGTCGAGGGTCCCGATGAATCATGGGCTTTATTTTATGCGGGATGTCAGCTCTGACAAATGCGTGGTGGGGCTGACAAAATATTTCTCCCACCAATGCACACACACAGTGAGAGCAACGTACGCAAATGCGCAGCACAACAGGCAGTGTCTTCAGTGGTGTGATAATGTTCCACTTATGCAGGGAGCTACTGGATGTAGCCGGTGTCGAGGCAAAAATAACAACTGCTGAACTCTTCTTCTTACTCCAAACCCAAAGCGCGGGGGATTAGTCAGTCCAAGAGGTGATGGAGAAAAGAGAGAGAGAGGCTCAATGTGTCCAATGACGGCGTGTGGCGCACGTCAGATGTCCATGTTCTCCAGGCAACTTTTTAAAGCCATACAGTCAGTCAGCGGCAGATGGATGGTAATGCTAGACTCGGTGTTTCGTGTCCAGCATAAAAAAGACTGTTATCCTTTCAGGGCGATGTACCGGAGGTGTCACGGCCGAGGTGGGGAGGAGTCCTTCTCGGTGTCGGAGAGAGGACGGACAGCGTTGCGTTTTCTCATGCGCTTCTCTCTGTGGAGACGCTTGTTTATGTCCGCATCCCAAAGTGTCCTCTTCATATATAAGCCATCGCGCGACGTGCAGCAATGAAAAAAATCGCGCACTCTTCCATGTGCGTGCTGTGTAGTCTTCCTCTTTTTCGTGTGCTTGGGCTAAAAACGCCGGGACACGCAGGAAGGTGAGAGCAAAGGCAGGCAGCTCCAGACGCCGACTGAGAGAGTGGGTTTGGTTACGGCGGAGCGGGGGATAGTCCCATTGGTTTGAAATTATTTGAATGGGCGTCACTCGAACAAAGCCAAGCCCCTCCCACCCTAAAACCGAACTAATTCAATTACCGAGCGGTAGAGCTGGAAGGGGACGGGGGAAAGAGGTGCACAGGACAGGGACCGCTCTTACATACGCTGTCAAGTGCGCACGGTGCTATTTAATTACATGCAAACGGACACGGCGGAGCAAAGACCATGGACTCCAGTTACTCTCTCAGTTCAAATGTACTTTTTTTGTAATAACAGGGAAGTCTAATATTGACTGGACATTAACATAGCCTAATTTAAAAAAAAATCTAAATTATAGTTCCAAAGATAGCCTAATAAATACTGTAGGCTAATAAAGAAATAAGGAACATGTTAAAATTAGACTGTTCCACCGATTCACAAACCTCTTTGTGATGGTATAAAGCTGAGAGATGATGGCCATGCGGGGCTCTGGGTAGATGTGATGGGGCAGCCTGTTGCGGGGAGCAGACCGAAAGGGTTCAAGGCGCCGCTCCAGCGCCCAGACGCCCCGCAGTGGCGAGCAGCCGGGATAGCTGAGCGGCTGAGCCGGGGACAAATCCAAGTTAGAGTGCGCCAGTGTAAACCTGTCTGTCGTCGCCTTAAATCAGACAAGTGCTCACAAGGAGGATTTATGAAACTTTAGAAAATGAGCCGCAGGCCTAAATTCAGGTGGGAAATCCCTAACGAAAATAAATGTAGCATGAATTCATGCCGATACAATGTGCAGAAAATCTGGGGTGAATTTATAGTGACCGGTGGCCTTATGGCGTGTTTAAAAATGATAAGTCTGTTAGGTGGAATAATCCGTGCACATGTTTTTTTTAGGTAGCCTATTTGTGTGCGTGAGTTTGAAAAGTGAGGTATAGCTATGGCAAATATGTTTTTCATGAAGTTAGGTATTTAAAAGTTCCTCTTCTGCACATATGTCATGTAGAACAACCACACAGTCAAAGTAGAAGTAGAAAAATGTGTAGCTGCAGTAGCAAATTGCAAGAGCATGCAAGCACAAAGGAGTGGGAGTTGAAATATTAAACCAGTCAAAATATAGGCATAGAAACCTAAAAGCTGATGATTCCAAAGAGGTAAGTGAAGTTTTTTTTTGTATTTTCTTTATTTCTTGTCAGAAATTAACTATCACATAAAAGGTGAAATATAAATAGTAAATTAAATGTCAAATGTTACATCAGTGTTTTTATCCTCATAAAATCAAGAACATCAAATGCATTTTGATGCAAATGCATGCCCACTGTGTGTGTGTGTGTGTGTGTGTGTGTGTGTGTGTGTGTGCACAACAGGTGCTGCTGTTTGCCATCAAGGATACAGGAGGAGAGAGAAAAAAGGAGAGAGAAGACAGAAGGAGGGAGGGAGGGGTGAGAGGGCAGCTAATATTTTAAGATAATCCTCTTGACCTCTTCCCGTGGACTATTGTAAACACAGGACTCAGAAGGGCACTCACGTTGCAACCACACACACACACCACTACCATGGCACAATCGCCTGCTATCACGTATACACAAATTTTCTCAAGCATTTTTTTGCGACGCGCGCGCGCACACACACACACACACACACAAACTGAGGACACTCTCTACTAACATGGGAGAAGGGGTGGGGAGGTCAGCTTGGAAGTCAGGCAACATGGCTGTTTTCACACCCACTTTACAGCCATGACTGCATTCCTCTCCTGCTGTGTCCCGTTCCCCCTCTCTCTTTCTCTCTCTCTCTCTCACACACACACACACACACACTAAAACACTCTTGATAAAAAGCATATATGACTGAGTAGTGCGCACAGCGTGTACCTCCAGCTGCTTTCATTTTCTCTGGCATAGAAGCAGAGCTTTCCCTCCCCATCCGCTTCTTAACCTGCTGTCACTATCATAGTGGGCTGCGCTGATTACTTCTCATGCAGGCCTATTTTCTCCCTCACCGTCATTCACATGTTCCAGCAGAGTGGTGCAAAGATGGCTTGAACTCTATTTTCAAAAGGCTGGGTTTGTTTTTCCATTTGATTGATTAGTGAGTAGGAAAACAATACTAACATGGACTGTCAGTGATCAGGTGATTTCAGCTTTTTTTAAAGGAAAAAAACGAAAGAGGACTCTTTCATGCCCACGCATTTACTTCTCTTTCTCTGTCTCTTACATCTTCTCCGGCTCCATTTGTTATTCTCCCTGATAAATTGTATAGATTCACATCTTGTGCACACAAATTTTACAGACCCTCGTGTTTCCCTCTAAAAACTTACTTAACTTTGAGGTTTTATTGTCCAATTCAATTTTGGTCCTGATTGTAGTAATGTTTTTTTGATACAGGATAACTGGTTTCATCGATAGCTTCAATTTGATATATAGAAGTCATTCTGGCCAAAATGACAAGTGTCTGGCTTCAAGCCCGAGTTTTCCTGCTCTCACGCACACTAATCTGTACGCTCACACAGCCAGGGTCACAGCAGGGTGAGATGGGAAGGCTGACTGGCTGGCTGACTGACTGGCTGGCTGGCTGGGTGGCTCATAACTTTTTTTAAATGTCATTGTTCTTTTGCCAACAGGACAATTAGAGACCGCATCATAACACAGACTCATTAAAAAGATGTGAGAATGTGACTCGGTATGTCTGGTGTCAACCTGACAGGTCAGGCATGCCAACAGGCAATTACGGTCATGAAAAGTGCAAAAGAATCGTTTGAATGAATTCTCTTGAAAATATCTGTCAGTTAGAGAGGTGTGTGACAGTGGTAAAAAATTAATAAAACAACTATGTCAAACGGTTTGGCAAAGCATTAATTGCAACTGTACAATCTAATCACCTTTTCTGAATTGAGATCTATTGTATCCATTAGAAGTGAATTTCATGAATCAGTCAGTAAGATGCCCTTACATCAAAAGGGATATAAAACTAAACCACTGAGTGGATGCAGACAGAGTGGCACCTTACAGGTATAATGGCTTGCTTTTAATACCATAAACCATAAAAAGGAAACATTAAATCTGCTCTCAAGATACCTTTAAAGTCATCCTCCCTCATTATCAAATTTCTATAAAGTATCCCTACAGTTTTACAGTACATTACCACCATATGCAGTGCATGGTATAGCATTTCCCTAATGTTATGTCTGTTTACTGAGATGCAGAGCAGCACTGGGATATAGCAGATTGAGCAGTGTACTGGAGATCTATGTAATGATGTCTCTTCAGACAGTGTAGCACCAGATCTCATTGATATACATCTCACACATCCATAAATATGATGCTCTCTCACAAGACCAGGCAATGGGATTGTTGTCAGTTAGAATTACTGAGAGCACTGTGCATGTTTTGTGCCCTGTAACCCTTTTCACACTATCGTGTGCTTCAGACTGCAAACACAGATTAGCCTGGGTTTACATATGAGGAGAAAATGGGTTTCCACCTCTTCAGAGCACAGATGTGACATTTGCAAGGACAATAATCATATTTTTCTTTTATGCAAGAGGAAATTGTTTCCACAAAGAGTTAAAACTAAGCACTTTGCATCTGTGTATATTCTAACTAAGAAATGTGTTAAATGCCACGTGAAATCACACATTCATCTGCCAGGATCAAAAAGCAAGTGTAGCATTCAAAACCTTAATGTCTATATCCTTTATATTCATAAACTTGACACAAAGCTTTCTCATTACATCTGAGCTCATCGAGAACATTACCTCGCTTCTCTTTCTCACTGCCTCACTCTCTTAATTCTCCACCGCCTCCCTCTTTAGGATGCATATTAGATTAAAGATTTTATTGTCACACTCAATGCACTTAGAGCGTTGGCAAACTAAATCACAGGGAGACAGCATGTCATAGAAGAGACACCTTGGGTTGACTAAGTCATGACGAGCTAGCACAAATCGATGAGAGGGACTAATCGGATGTATCTGCTGGGACGGGCCCTCCCCTGAATCCAAATGATGGACAACAGATGGGGACTGATGTTGCCATTAGTACACCATCAGTGCAGCAGACAAAGTGGTGTAAGGACAAGGGCTTCCTATTCAATGAGGAATCAGGTTTTCAATAGAGACAGTCAAGGTCCTTCTATTCATAGAGGGAAAGCAAGAATCTACAGTGGCGATGGATTGCCTGTGTTTGTACAGGTGCAGGAGGAAAGGAGAGAGGGATGAAGAGAGTGTTTGTGTGTGCACGCATTTGTTCCTGTGTGGTTATACTTATGAGGACCACATGTCCTCACAAGACAGAAAGATGAAGAACATTTTGCCAAACCTCAAAGGACTATGTGAAGATTTGGACAAGATCTTATATCTAAACAACAAAATAGATTGTCCAAACCCATGTGACTGTTAAGACTCATGATTCATATGAGCTTTTTCTGAGGTTTGGTTACCTTTAGGCAACTAAAACTACTTGGATAAAGTTTGGGAAAGGCCGTGGTCTCGGTTAAAAGAAACCAATACTGACAGCTTGTCAAAGACAGAGTGGAAACTGCGGTTGCGCACTTTAAACAACAAACAACCAATGCTGCCATTTCTATGTTGAGGATAATCTCAGTTTGGACAAAGTTTCAGTAAGTATAACTGGTAAAGGTAGGTATGAAAGGGTGAGGAATACAGTTAGGGTTTAAGGGTGAAAGGAATAGTTAAAATTTTTGGGCCAAGAGTAAGACGAGAAGATTAAACAGTAGATATGAAACTATTGCCAGCAACTGGTTAGCCTAGCTTAGCACAAAGACTGGAATTAGTGAAGTTTTTTACCATTTGGACAGAGCCAGGCTCTCCAACCATGTGAAATAGTGTATTTCCCGAAGTTTCTAAGTATTACTTTAATCAGTTCACTCCCTCAATCCCTCAGATTTAACAGAAATTCTTTGCCTTCAATGAAGGAAAGTTTGTTAGAGGTCCTCACAAGTATAGAGAGCAGGAGTGCATGTGTGTAATGTATGTGGGGGCGTTTTGCTTTGTAAGTCTTGAGTCTTATCTTGTATCACAAAGTAAATATTCCAAAAAAGCAGTTTTACTTTCTTGGATGAATTAGAGTGTCCACACAGGCTTGTTACTCCAGGGGTTTGGGACATACCATCAGATGATAAAGAATTAGTAAGAACATTCTTCATTCTTCAGCTGGGCGTTATCAGCCAGCGCGTGTGAAAACAGCTGTTTTATGTCTGACCTGCACCCAGTTTTTCAGCAGCTTTACAGTAATGCTGTGTTTTTTTTCCCCTCCGATTCTGTCCACAGTTAAATGAACGAAGGCTCGCTCAGACACACACGCACAGACACAAACCACAATCAGCCCCCTGCCCCGGTAGTATAAATGTTTATTTGGCCTGAAACAAAGTGGGGTTTTTTTTTCTGTATGTCTATGTTTGATGCATTGTGTTGTGCGATATTTTATCACTCGGCACACTAACGACACTAGCTCCAGCTGTATGCTGTGTGTGTGTTCCCATATTCACTGAGAAAGTATTAAATTGTGCGAGCAGGATACACATGAATGTGTACGTGTGTGCACTCCGCTGTGTGGGTGTGCTTAAAATTTAACGATCTTACAACTGTATTGAGTTACTTTTTCTTGTTGTTGTTGTTGTTTTAAACCAAACTCTTTCCATTTATTACCCTTAAGTGTATTACTTCCAGTGGGCAAATACAGGGTTAAGAGTATATTGCATGGTGGCATTCTAGCCTTAGATCTAATTCAGAGAAGTCTAACATATCCTCATTACAGGAACCTGTAGAGGAACAAATGACAAATCACAGTATGTGATAATAAAGGTGACACTGTGAAAATCCCTTGGCTGGGATCCATCTCATCATTATGAGAGCATTATGAATGGATGTAATAAAAGTGAATTAAGACAGGACACCGCTGATATAGATATTATGCGCACATTGTCCCTTCCCAAATGTGAATAGTGCTTCAGCTAGCTTCTGCAATAAGGGCCTCAATTTGGAGAGGCTATCCTCAACTCTTACATACAATCATGACCAAAAAGCTGGGAGGAGAGAGGGTGGGCAACTATCGAGTCCTCTTTTGTACACTCTCTGCTCTTTCATTATAGCAATGAATGTAAAAAGACTTTGATATCCCTGGCTTCAGTGTGCAACGCAGCAGTCATTCGGCTCTATGGGGCCTCGCGTCTCTCTTTGAAGTCCCAGGAAGAAATTGATGTTCCACTGTCCCTTTATGACTCTTCTGTCGAAAGGAAATATAGATTCATAGGCCCAGGACAAAGCTAATAGCCAGACTTGTTCAAAGCAAAGGAGCAGGATAATAGCACCGTGTGTCACTTCAAGCCAAAGAACATTAATCTCTTATTAATACCAGTTGATTCTCTTTTCAAACTGTACTTTCTCTGCTTCTGTCTTCCCTTCTCTCTCGCTCTCTCGCGGGTGTTGCTCTGTGGAAAAGGCCACCATTGAGGAGCTCAGCTATACATCACTGATGAGGGTACAATGGCATTAGTGTATGCTTAGCCTGCTAATTCTCAACAGCATTATAGAAAGTTTTCTAATCGGGCCATTTGTAATTCTGCACATAAAAGGATAAGCGGAGATCCAAGCTTGCAAGAGAGCTTACGACGCTGATCAAATTAAGATCATTTTCTCCCAACAGGAATACCTGATAATGAGAAATACAATTGCCATAGAGAGTATCGCTGACAGGCTATTGACAAAGAGATTTGCCCTGCGGTATTTATGAGAAGGTATTTAGTATGCACAGTGCATGTGCAAGAATGTTTCCAGCTACAGGCCATTCATTTTCATATACAGTGCATTTTCTTTCCAGAGTTGTTATTACAAACATCACATTTCAACAAAACAATGTCATTTTATGTGTATTTATTAGTGAATCTTGGCCCCATTGTGTCAGTCATACATTCTGTCTGTATGAATGTGAGAATGTTTCATATCCCCCTGACGCCGCTGTAATCCTCCCTCTCCAGATATAACTCAGTCACTGAGATAGATCATTTCCTTCTCGTGTTCTTAATTTGTCTTTTTTAATGGAAAGAATGAAGGACACATAAGAGCTTGGGGTAAACTCACACCTGATTTGCTGCCAGTTGTGTGCACACACATTTGCACACAACTGGCAGGAGGAACACACACACACACACACACAAAGTCATCACGATGACATGCAGCACAGATTTGTTTGGATGCTTGTGCGCACCTAAACACGTGTAGAATTAGAACGGCTCTCATCCTCACATTCATAATCATAGACACAGAGGCGTGCAAATACAGCCTCTACAAATTATGGGGTAGAAACTTTCAGGATGTGTTTTTCCTGTGCTTAGTGTAGTCGCATATGATAGGAAAGTGAAAAAAACTTATATACTTAAATACTTTATAATGTATATACACAAACACGTACACAGACACACCTGTCTCTTGCTGTGACCTTTTGTTTTAGGAGCGATGCCCATCACATGGTGTTGTGATGTCATCAATTTTCTCCTCAGATCTTTATGAAATATGATGTCATCATTCAGTGTCCCGTCCAACGGTACAATCCAGGGAAATCTGAGGTCACTCCGGTTTCCTCAAATGTAACATCAATCACACTGTCTTCCACAAAAAACACAGTGCAGTCCAAGGCAGGGCAGTGCTCAGAGTGGGTCAGCCCCTCCTAAACACATGGATCAGGAAAATAATGTCACTGCCATTTTGATTTAATCACAGCGTAGGCCTTATATTACTGCAGCGTGACACTTTAATTACAATGATTAGTACCAGTGGAACATACGTACAGTATTTGTTGTCCTCATGCTTCATGGCAGCAAAACCGCGTGAGCACAGCATCTCACACATCCACTAAAAACATCTGTTCAAAATGTGAAGCACTTATACTGAGGATCTACCAAATTACAAAAAAACATTGTCTCACTCAGCTCTACTTTGGTCTTGTGTGCCCAGACTTCTAGATATCCCACCCAAATACAATGGATGTGTAATTCATCAATGCAGTGATCACCACAAACACATATGTAATCACCTCCACTGTATTGGAGTGACAGCAGAGATCTCAGTGGCTTACACTATATATCTTAAACCGAAAGTATCTGCATGGTAAGATACTACTAGAGGTAAGTGAGAAAATATGTTTTGGATATGTGTAAGTGTGGAAGAATTTTGCACCCCCAAAGGCACAGAAAACAACATTCACATTACAAAACCCGATATCCCTGTGTGATAAGTATCAGTGTTACACATCCACCCACCAGACTTTCACACCTGCTGGCCAGCAGACCAGTAGAACACAGAGCCGCCCTCTGAACCGACATGTTTGACTAATACCAACTTGTCAGCACTATGTATCCCTGCAGCTCAGGATATTGGAGCAATTACCTTCATACAGCACCCCCTAGGAGCACAAGGGTCGTTGGAGCCCAATTCATCTGTAGGACCCAGTCAAACAGACCAAACAGGGCCAACACTGACTTGTTAGAGAACAAGGAGCCTGTCATAATTAGCAGTGACATTTGCTGACAGAGAGGCCAAGCAGGCCTGGCCTCCACTGAGATGTTTTAGCATAGCGAAAGAGAGAGAGAGATCTATCAGATAGAGAGAGGTCTTTCACCCGCCTCTCAAATGGATGCTGTTGCCTAAGGGGCCATTGTGCCAATCAGCAACTTTCCAACCAAATCATTTGCATCATAAACAGTCTCTCATGATGTGCTTTGAATTAATTTGTTGTTCAGTTAAACACTGGAATGAGAAAGAGCTTGTAACATCAATGTTATAATTACAAGGTTATAGACATTTTTGCAAATGCCATTTGAGAAGCTTCCAAACATATAGCACCCTTCTTTCTTTAGTTTCAAAATAATTGTTGATTTTCTTTTTCATTAGAATCTTACACTACCAAAAACAAAAGCCCTTCTGACTCCTTTAACAGTAGTTCAAAATGTTGCAGCAGTTAGCAACTCCAGCGTTAGCAACAGTTGCGGTGCCTGCTAATTATCAACCCCCAGGGGAAGCAGGGATGATAATGCTCCTCTCTGCTTTGAATCTACCTTTCTCCAGTGCCTCATCAAACAGTACCATCTCCATGGGTGGACCAGCATGAGAGCAGCGTGTAAGAGGAAGCTCAGTGGTGTGACTGATAATGCGCTGAGTGTGTTGGTATTGTTAGCCATGTGTTTCTCTGCATGGGGCCTATACAAAATGCCAGAAACACTAGGGAGAGAGGGACGAGAGAAGATAAAAGAAAGAGGAGAAAGTTAGACTTCTTTATGTATCAGTTTGCACTGCAAATACTGAATGCATATGGAGGCTAACATGCGTCTATAAAACCACATCTGGTGTCCATCAGAATCTTAGGTCAGGGGCCACAGGATATTTAACATTTCCATCAGAGAATCCAGATGACAAAGTAATGTCTTGGACAGTGACATGGGCTCATTATATTACTTGTAGTACCCTTGTCTCTTGTTATCCAGAAGAAAAATGACAGTAATCAATTTTAAGACCATGAAACATAACATTGTCACAGTCCAGATGATACATTTCCTCTGTTTTTCATGTAGTCTACAAGTTCATGCAGGACCAAATAGCGAACATTTTTGTATCCCGCCGTGTTTGCCTCGAGGTGGAAATGTAATGTGCAGTACAGTAAATATATGTTGAGTGGAGGAGCCTCACATCACTCGTTCCTCTGGCATGTGTCATGTCTGAGCCGCGTTAAAACAGAACAGATCTCCCTTCCTGTCAATCACTCTCACATCTTAAGGAAATGGGACGATGAGGGGAGACAGAGGAATCCCCTTCAAAGATAAATGAGCGCAAGCGTGTCTTCATTTGCTCACTGTCTGCCACCCATACAGTAACACTATCTCTCACCTGTAACAATATCTCACTGGCCTCTCTCACTTCCTTGCCCGAGGCAGGACATGGGACCACCTGCCACTGGTGAGGCAGGAACACAGGTAGCAATGACAGCTCTCCAATGGATTTGCACTACCACACACTACTGCAGGTCAGAGAGCCTGTGTCCAAAATCCCCACTCATTCACTCCTCCCTACCCCCTATGTAGGGAGTTGTAAGTAGAGGACTATATAGTGTGCTCACCAGCATTATTAAAACAACACTTTCAGACACTACTCCGTTAATTACGTCATTGCCGGACAATCAGTTGGTGGCAATGCATGATGGTATATAGGGCTTGGTTAGTTACCATCGGTTGTACACTACTTTTCAAAATGCATTCTGGAACACATTGAGTGGATTATATAGGGTATAATAATTATCACTATACATTGGGACAGCACTACAAAATGGCGAGCTCACTATATATTCCACTGAGTAGTGGGTGATTTTGGACACAGCCAGACTGTTCAACTGCCTACTCCAGGAAACAAGCCAATTAATTATGCAAATCACACAATTACTTTTTAACATTTGTGGCAGAAGTGTATGGTGGCTAGTAATTTTTCATTTACAGCAACATATATGATACAGTAATGGGGCCATTATTCACTTTAGTCCAGTTCTTACAAAAAATAATTTTAAAATACTGTTATCGACGTTTTTTTAAATTATTGTAGACAAGCACACAATGAGGAAGATGGGAAGAGGTCACCTGAGATTTTCAACTTTGTTACCTTTTATCCCTCCACATTTTTCACTTTTTTCAATGGTTGCATGTGTTTCCACTGCGGCCTCATGGCAGGGGACACCTGCGTTTGCCAAACTGGCCTGGCTGTACTGGCGATAACAGAGAAATAAATGATTTTAAAAATCATAGTGTTAGCTTATAGTACTTTTGTAACTTGTGGCTTTAAGTTTAGATTCACTACTACACTCCTGTTAGTCATCAGACATGAGCCATACATTACTGTTTACCAATCGTTTTATAGCACTATTACAGTTGTGTTGAGCTACTGATAATGCAAACTGAACATTTTCTGCTGCTGCTTCACATTTAAAGGTTTCCTCCTTGAGGCTTTAATTGTGAAACAGATTTAGGGAAATGCATTGTTTGTGTCACAGCGTTGGCGGAACTTCATTAGTGATGCTATTGCTCAATAAAAATGTGCCTACACGACAAAATATGGACATATTTGAAGCTATATGATCAGCATATCAAAAAATAAAGCCTTTTATCTTGTTGTACTGCCCTTTGGGAAAACATTTGCAGCATGCCACCATGGCCTGAATAGTTACAGTGGCACACAGCTCAGCTCATGCTTAAGTATCACAGTCACAATCAAAAAACTGCATTTGCTGCCTAATGATAGCCAAACATTAACCATAGAGATCAGAAAACTCTCACATGAATCATTCTTGTAACATACACATTTTGTAAGACAGTAGCTTACAATTTTGACATCCTGATGATCATGGCTCCAAATCAGAAACCCTCACATGGGTCGATTAGGAAGGCAAAGACAAATAACCTGTGTCATCATTTAAATTAAAGGAATTTATTTTTTGTAGATGAATAACCTTTTGAACTCTTTTTTTCCAGTTACAATTACGCTGCAATTTGATTAAAACACATACATTTTCATTATTGCTTAGCACTAACCCCCAGCTCCAATATTACCACAATTTCACAAGATTCACAAATCTTAGAGAGATTTATCACCTGTTTCATTACAGACTTGAATCAGGATATGTTTCAGATAGGCTTATGCCTGTGAAACAATGGCACATCAGGCACGCCACGTCTAATGTTGTTTTTCTGGCATTAACTGGAATCAGCTGGGGATTTTCCTCCTGGTACTTTTAGGGTCCCGCAATCCTCGTGCGAGCGTTCATTTCACAAGTGCTTGCCATGCAGGAATGTGTGTGTGCCAGCATGCATGTAGGTATACTCCCTTTGAGGGTCTACCATGTAGGCATGACAGCACTAGCAAGATAAAGGGGATAAGAAAAAGGAGAGAGACAGAGAATGATGTAATATATATGGAAGATATGGACAAAGCCTGATTCTGAGACAACAGATCCCCTTTGAAAGTCTCAAAGATCATAAATTAAACATATGCATCTTAATGACACTGCATGGGAAAAAGAACACCACCCTGATTGGGATCTCCAGTGCTTTCTGCAGTAATGGTGAATCAGATGCCTGCCTCCTACAAGGGCAGAATGCATGAATACCCCAACAAGGGCTGCATCCGCATCGCAGGGCTATGGATGAATAGGAGAAGACAGATTGAAGAGAGTTTGACAGCGATGAGGAGGGGAGGGCTGGAGAGGTCATTGTTTTGGCAGGTCAACAAATAATGGCAAAAGGCTAGACAATGAGGGAGGGTCAAACAGGAAAAAAGAGTAAGTCATGGGGAAGGATGTGATCTAATTCCTTAAAAATGGCATTAAATTCAGATTTTATTCTAAACTTATTTCACAAACTTAATGCCACCATGTTGTTCCTTGAGTTAGTGAAATTTTTTGAGTTTTTCTGCAACCACAGGCAACAGACAAACATGCAAACAATTTTAGTCAGACAAACAGCTAAACACCCTACCTTCCACAAAATACACGTAAGGGTTAAGGTTACAGTCAAATGTCCTATGTCCTTATTTTCACTTGTTTTCTTCTGTTGCAATCCTATGTGAGAAATGCATTGCTGTTGTTCGTTTTCATCTTGTCTTCCTACACAAGCATTTGTGCACCTGTTGGGGTATGTGTGCACTTCAGAGGGAATATCTTGTTTGTGTGTACACAGTGTAGCTTGTGCATAAGCTGCAGGAGCAGACAGAACGGAGCACTCTGCACAGTGGTGCCAGAGGCAAACCATTAATTAAGCAAAGAGATAGAAATTGACCCAGCTGGTGGTACAACCTATACACATGAAATACTCAGAGCACACACCCACATACAATTTTGCACATATACACACACATACACGTGTATTTACATATGCATTCCCTGCACTCCCTCCAAAAAATGTAGACAGGAGCAAACAGCAAATGCATGCACATACACACTTCTGCATGTACAAAACAAAATCTACACTGTTGAGAGTCTATCTGCAGGCGAAAAACAATTTGTTAGTGAGCAAGAAAACACTTAACGATTTTCCCTTCATCGTCTGACTGTGTCTGTTTTTTGTGTGTGAATGGTTTAGCTGCATGTAGCTGACTTTATAACAGCCCCATCCCACCACCCCGCTTGTGTTCCACAATCAAACCTGCTGTTAAAATATATGTGCGTGGCTGGGTTGCATTGACAGGCCTGCATGTATGGAGCTAACGATTAGTTGGGAGGAGAGACGAGACTTTTATGGCTTGGCTGTAGGGCTTGCAGGGAGCCACTGGGGTTTTGGTTTATCTCTGACTTTACATCTTTGTCCCATTCATCATGTCAAAGACTGATACTGAAAAGCTTTACTCACGCACACACAGGTCGCTCTGACACATTTTCTACATCCACCTACCCACACATCTACCTCTCTCTGTTTCTCTCTCTTGCACAGACACAGAAATACTGAGCAAAAGAAGTTAAATCAGGTTGTTTAGATTGGCTGTCTCAGAGTAAATCCTCAGTGCTGGACCCTATGGAGTGAGGTCATGGAAGAGCAGTCAATACGGATTAAGGCAAATTGCTGGGTTGTCTACGGGAGGAAAGAAGAGTGGTGCTTCAATGGGACAGTCTGTAGCACTGCAAAACCCCTTTCAGAGCAGCACATTTCTGCGGCATTTAGACCTTTGATTTTGAATGTGATACCTCAAAGTGGACCTGGAGCCAAATACACATCAGCAGAGGAGCAACATACACACACACACACACACACACACTCACACACAATGTGACTTAGTTAACACACAAAACTGTACATATAATAGAAAAACAAGGCTTAACACACTGACTTAGTCACACTTAACCCTTTACCCTAACACCTGCACACCCCCATTCACAGTGCACACACCTGCACCCACAAAAACACTACAAACAAGCCTACACACACAATTAAAACAATATGTGCCCTATAAACAAGTCTCCACACAGTCACTAGCTCTCTCTGACCCCCTCACACAAACACACACACAGACACAAGACAAAAGCACATACACATCCCCTCTGTTTCTTATTATCCAGGCATCATGAGATATTTTGCGGGTGACATTTCCAAAGATCTGTCACTCTTAACTCTTTCAACTGCCCTTCTGGAATGTGGAGCATTATGAAAAAAATGGTGCCCCTGCTGTCTTCCCTTCACACATTCACAAAGCTCCATAATGGTAATTACTCTTCACATCATGATTAGAACATATGCAGCTAGTGAATGGCCAACAGATGTGGCCTGATAATCCTGTGATTTGGGGATGAGAATAATTCGAACCCAGCCTTGAATACACAATCACCCTCCTTTTAAGAATTTCTGCAGCTCTGTTTTCACTGTCCCGTTGCAGCATTTGCAGAAGTGATGTATGGGTTTGGTTACTTCTTTTACCGAGGACGGACACACCCAAGAGTTTATTGGCACTTTCAGTTAAGGGATTCAGGTAGTCTGATGCCTCTTATACTTTTAAAATAAGATACTAATATACTTTTCTCACACCAACATCATTGCAGTTTCATGAGGCAGTGAAAATGAAATCTGCCTGACCTTATCTTATCCACATCTGTCTGTTCATTTTGCCCATTTATCCAAGTATCTTGGAGTGCTGATCTAGCTTGTTTGTCTTGGCCTGCGCTGCCATGTACAGTTATTTCCTTATGTTTCCTGTTATTGTTGCAGTTTTCCCATCTCTCTTACCCAGATGTAACCTTTAAGAACATTTACACAGGGCTGGAAAATCAGAAGTTTACCCAGTGTGACCCACATGTTTTCCACATTTACAGTCAATGACAAGAAATAAATTAAACGTTGACGGACATTATGCTGGATAGATGGAGATGCAGTCAAATAAATGGAAAAATCAACAATTAAATGAAAAGATGTGTTATTATTGCATGCATTACTTGTTTTTACTTACAAAAGTCAGTCACACGTTGCCCAGTACAGGTGGGCAGGTTGTCAGCCTCAGACACAGAAGAAGGATCAAATTACTCTCACTGAATCCTAACCTAGATAATTAAAGGATCACATGCTAAACTGGTCTTCTATCAGCATGTGACTGACATTGTGCCACAATCCTCAGGAAGGGCCTTGGGCTCTATAGAGTAATATCCATTACCCATCAAGCACCGTGGCAGCCCTGGGCTGCCCATCACAAATGAAACCATCTGCCTCTTCCATCTGCACTCATTTTGTTCATTATTCTTGGGCCAAAAACAATCCTTCCCTCCATCTTCTCCCTCATGCTCCACAACCCCTTACACACCTCTTTTTGCAGTTACACTCAGTGATTGAAGTTATTTAAACACGTTTGCATATTTATACGCACTCATTTTGTCCTTGTGTCTTAATACGTGGTCACAGCCCTTAAATCCTATTTGTGTGTGGTCATTCATAAAGCAAATTCCCTGTGTAAGGTCCTACTGTATGTGTGACTGACTGTGTGTGTGTGACTGTGTGTGTGTGTGTGTGTGTGTGTGTGTGTGTGTGTGTGGCTTAACGTCTTGTGTCTTTCAACATCTTAATAAAGATGGAGATTGCATCGCATCCCAACTTATTAATCAGCCTTCCCCTCTGTATCACTCAGCGCCTCTGCATGTGAACGTGTGTGTCTCCATATATTAAACTTCATAAAGCACAGTGTCTTATCTGATTAAGTGATTAACATCTGTTTAAGCAGTAAATAGCCTTAGGTGGTTCACATTCATTAATATGGGCATGTTGAGAGTTCTACAGTCGCCGCCAACCATTTTCCCAATTTTATATGTTAATTATTTATTTATTCTGTATTACTTTATCAAACTTCAACAATTACAGATTGTATAAAGCCATCAGTCAGACTCTGCTTCAAACATCGGCCCTGACACCTCACCAGTGTTTTAGTTTTATATCTCCCTAATTCATCAGTAGTTAGGGTGTGATTGATGTGAGTACAGTCCTGGGTAACCACCAGCGTCCTCATCCCTGATTAGCTAGATGTTTCAGATGTCCACACTAGTAGTGTTTGTGGTGGCAGCGTGATTTAGATCTACTAACACAGCGCCATCCTGACACGCTCAAGATTAATCTCTTAAATCTCATTAGATTAACTGGGAAGAAAATATATATTTTCAGTTTCACTTGAGTTGAACTGGAGGAGGAGGAGGCGCGTTGGCGTGTTGATGATATACTCCAACATCCGGGAGAGGGGCAGAGCTGTCATATATTCTAATTAATCAGTTGGCATGTAACATGACAGAGGATATAGGACTACAATGGGAATGTTTGAGGAATTTAAGGAATGTTCATGTACCTTTCTTCTCCTCTGGAGTAAATTGTAAAACAAACTCAAGCCTCCTCCTCTGCTCTCTTTCTCTATACAAAAATTTTCTTCTCAATCTCATTTCTATCCTTCCCTAACTCCTCATATCCTTCTCTACCTCCTCCTTTCCTTACCTACACACTCCTTTCTTTTCATACCTCTTCAGTTCCTTCTTTACCTCCTACTTTCCTTCCATTCTTCCACTTTCCTTCTGTACCCCTCATTTCCATCTCTACCCACTTAATCCGTTCTTTATGTCCTCATTTCATTGCCTGCCTCCTCCTTTCCTCTCCTTATGTCTTCCCGCCCTACCAGCCTCACCCTACCACCCTCAGTTCAGAGTCAACTGAATATCTGATCTGTGTTGATGATATGAAAGTGTGTTTATTTTTTCATACATACATCATTCCAAATAAAAGTAGCTATCATGATACAACAAATTTTAAAAAATAATATTTGCATTAACCTGCAAAAAGGTTTATTCTTGGACCACATTTTGGAGATAACTGTAGGAAGGGTGGAAGGGAGTATAAATTATCAGGGTGTGTGTCTGTGTGTGAATGTGTGTGTTAAGAAGAAAAATTTGGTGATATACGGTGGGAGTGGAGCTGGAAAGTGTTTGATGCAGGAGTTTTACAGCCTGGGGCATTGACTGGGGGAGTGTTTTATTAAAGTTAACGAGAGAAGGCCGCGCCCCTTCGACTACCCATGCCCAAGCATAAGTGCTTGTTACCCTGTTACTCTGCAGATGTGTAAATCTCCCTCTCTCTTTTTCTCACTCTCTCTTCTCTCCCTCGGACACACTCAGAGGCGCAAACAGGACAGAGGAGTGTCTAATAAAATGCCTGTGCTGGTGTGTTCCTGGGATCCGCGGGGCATTTGTGTCTTCCGTTATGTTTATGGCAGCAGCATGTCCAGCTTTAAACACCTCAGACTTCACATTCACACGCACACATGGCAAATTGCTGTGATTGACTCCTGTGACCTCTTCCTGTCAAACTCGACATGTAAAAGTTGCCATCCAATTTGCGAGCGTGTGAAGAGACAAAATAAAGAAAAGGGGTAAAAGGGCAAAGATTGTATAAACTGGTTGTAAAAATGACCCTATATATGTCAGTGTGAGATGTGCTTTCAGCCTCCTTATCTGAGTTTACAAGTTGTCTAAGTTGCCTGCACCTCTGTGTGGTATTAGGAGGAGGAAGACAGTGTGAGAAACTGTAAGAGAGGGAGCGAGATGAGAAATCAATAAGGCAGAAAATGAGATCATAAAAAGTGATAAGGGACAAAGAGTAATGTGTCTCTTGCCATTGATGCATATTGCTCTTTCACACAAATACCAGCATATTAACTTGTTGATGAATAATGGGACTTGAAGAAATGTTTGATGTAAGACAATTGAAGCTATTCAACTGCCAGCTTATCCAAAATTTAGATTGAAGAAACTGTGCCAATGGATCATAGCTAAGCGCAGTTTTATGTGAAATACAAACTTGCACTCGTACCTGAAGTATTATAGCTGAAGCATGAGCAGCTATATTGTACCACAAAGTAGTTCTGAGATTTTCTAACTGTGGTGGCTAAGTCAGCACATCAGTTTAATATTGTGTTAATATTCTCAGAGTTGTAAAACTAGCACTGCTACTGCAGTGCTTTGGAGTTTTCCGGTGATTTAATAACCACTTAAAAAGTCAGTAATTAAGCACATAACAGAAGGAATTAGTTGAACTAGTTAAACTTGTTTTTTTTAATTAATTATTAGTACAGTGGTGCAAACTATAAAAATAGATGGTGTTGCATTGCAATAATGAAAGTACCTTAGCCCATCATAAGTCCCAACTGAGTCTTTGCTCATGTGGGGTGTATAGAACACTTTATACTTTGGAAGCTTAGACTTGTGCCAGTCAAGATTAATAAAATGAAAATACATATAATACAACAAAAAAAGTTTAGTCTAGCAGAAACACAAGGCGATTGATATACAAAACAACAAGAAGAAAAAGGAGGAAAACAACCAGAAATAGCAGAGAGAAAAAGACCACACAGACTTGATGATGTTGATTCAGGTGAAAAAATGTCATTAGATGTCGGGATTGTCAATATGTTGATTAGCTAGCTAATTGTAGTGTCTATTGTCTCAAAAGTTTGTCAAAGTAATTTTTATAGTTGTTTTTGTGCGTGTGTAATTATTCACAGCTGTAATGTGCTGAATTAGCAGCAGCGTTTCAGAAAGAAAACTGTAATCCAATGTAGCTTATTTTTAATAATGTTTCTAAGGATCCACAAAAAGCTTTTTGGGGGGCCTACCCATTCTGACAAGACAAACCTGGGGAAAAGCAAGGCCCCATAAGCAGTAGTATTTCTGGAAATGAAGGTGGACTCTTGAGGTCGAGGACCCTGAACAGGAAAATGGATTTCTTTTAATTGTTGCCTTTTGGGCATTTTTATGTTTGTATAAGATGGAGGAAAGAGATAAAAGGAAATGAGGGGAGGGGGTTGTTGTCATTGATGGCAGGAGTCTTAACCCCTAGTCCACTTGGGCATCTAAAAAAACATAATTATTCTTACCCAGCGAGTCTGTAATATTTCTTCCAATACAACCATTTTTCTGGTAAAATTTGGATTTGGCAAGCTCAAGTTTGTGCAAAAAAAAGTGAAATATTGCAGGGATTTGTTAGATTTGCGTTTTTTAATTACATTACATTTAATCATTTAGCTGCTTTTATCCAAAGCAACATACAGTTGTTATACATGTCAGAGGTCGCACGCCTCTGGAGCAACTAGGGATTAAGTGTCTTGCTCAGGGACACAATGGTGGATGTGTCACAGTGGGGAAATGAAACTGGGTCTTCCACACCAAAGGCATGTATCTTATCCACTGCGCTATCGCCACCCCAAAGGGATTGATACATGCTTGATTATTGTGTCATGTTTTTATAAAGAGCTGAATTAATACATTAAAACAGCATGTATATCATATTGGTCTCTGAAAATGTATTATTAATTTAGTATTAATATATCATTCAACATGTTCTTTGTCATTGTTTTTAAGGTACACCTGAGCTAAGCCTGGGGAACACTGATGTGCCTCAGCACACCAGTTGCATTGATTTACACTCTGGCTTGTCTGCTGGGATTGCTACAGAGTTGAGCAACAGCGAGCATGGTGGGGACTGAAAAACAATAAAGAGAGCAGAGTACCGTGACATGTTGATGGTGACGCCTGCATGCCTGCCCAGTAAAAGGAACTTTTAATTTTTTAAAGGACGCACAAACCATTTTTTTGTGTGGAAATGTTTTTGATTGTCATGATGTCTTTTACATTGATATTTCCTTTTGCAATAGGCCATCTGTTTCTTCTTCCTCATCCCTAAATGTTTGGAGATCCTCTGCAGTTGAGGAATTGGCACAGACTAGTCCAAGAAGAGACCTCTCTTCACCTTTTCAGTCAGCATCCATACACTCCACTCTCTCTCTCCTGTTTGTGCATGTAGGTGTTAACCACTGCTTCTATGTATTGCATGCATGCATATGTGTATGGATGTCTTGCTGGATATTGGTAAACAGCCACATACAGTACAAGAGGTATGAGGGGAAAAAATCAAACAGAAAAAGAAATTTAAAAAAACAAGACACACTGGGAGGCAGAACGGGGTCAGGTGGAAAAGAAGGCTTGTGTTTAGCGAGAAACCTACCAGACAGAGGAAAGGAAAGAGGTCAGGCATTTTAGCTTTCTACTCTTTGCTTCCACTATAACTTTGAGAAAGGGAAATGGCGAAAAAGAGGAACAGAGAGGAGATGGAATGAAAAACAAGTATGAGAGCCCCTGGAAGAACGCGATGGAAAAAGAGGAGATGAGGAAAGTCGAAAGGAACCTGATGGAATAATAAAAAACGATTGTGAAATACAATATAAGAAAGAGGGTTAGGTTTTTGCAGCCAGATAAGATCAGATATGTGTATATAGCAGACGGGTGAAGAGAGATGATGAAGAAATGGAAAGAAAAGGAAAGAAAAAGGGTGGGAAGTGCAGAAGTCAGTAGGGTGGAGTATAAATACAGCAGGGATTATAAAGTCACCCTGTTCTGCTTTCTGCTCCCCATCTCTTGTGACAGAACACAGAAAGAGGCTTACTACTGAGTTATGCATTGCAAATAGGGTCTGTGTGTGTGTGTGTGTGTATGTGTGTGTGTGTGTGTGTGTGTGTGTGTGTGCCCATGGCCATTAATAACATCTTTAAGGGTTCCAGTCAGGCCTTGCCTTGTCCTCGCTGCCCTGTCCCAGCTGCATACCACTGATCTCATAGATTCCCAGTCTGTTTATCCACCCAAGCAGAAAGATAACTAATGGACATTATTGCCATCTTTTTTCTCTCTGTTTCACACTCATATACACAGACATACCCACACCAACCTGAGAGTGCACATACACTCACACTGGCCTACTCCACTATGGCTCAGTAGGTAATAGCAGCCTGGCCAGAGTCCCAAATTTGATTTCACTTATCAAAATAAATGATAAAACACCATAACAGTCGATAACAAGCTATTGAGATGCTATTTCATATCAGCAAGTCGGTGGCTGTCTAAAATGTCTAGATGAATGACTCTCCATCAGACCTTTTAAACACTCACAGGCCCAACTGAACGGCGTCGTAACAAATAGCCGCCTTAGCTGAGATGCCACTCAGGTTTATTTAGAAGATATTGATTTTATGTCACCGCAGAAGAAATATCACAGCCTTACAGTAAATATCATAAGTCTGTATTTAGATGTGAACTAAACAACAATAAATATTTTTAAAATTCAACTAAGCTGATGTAGCAATCTGGCTGCTGAGTGCTATAAACTGAGCCAAGCTATATCCAGATATTCTATTGGTTTAAAAGTATGTTGTTACACGCCAGTGAAGTAAACAGAGCAGCCTCACACTTATGTCAGTCATAATGAAGGTGGTTTATATTTGTAAAATTAACAAAGAGGAAGGGGGGGGGGGGGGGGGGGGGGGGGTGATTCCTTGTGAACTATGTCAAGAATAGAGCTTAGGCAAGAAGCTTGTCAAGCTTAGATGGATGCCTATGGTAACAAGCAGGTTTAAGTCAAAGCTCTACTTCACTTCCTCATTTCCTTCAGCATTAAAGCATCCATTAAAGCAAATTCAATGCAACTTTATGATTGGAGACGTTACACCCACCCTGAGGTGGGTGGAAACAGACCACCCGGCTGCATTCCTGACTTTATGTAGATAGACATTCTTGTTGTTCTTTTGGTCGTTAAATGCTCACCATCCTCATAAAACTGCATTATCAGCTCTTGTTCTGTAGCTGTGAAGTACACAGCGTGCCCTTCTGGAGTGTTTTCTGCCATTGATGATTTTATATTGTGCATTCCTGCACGTGTCCTGTTTTTATATAAATATGATTTCACTGTCATTGAAACTAATAAAGACTTCCAGACAAGTCTTGTATTTTCTCATCCTCTTTCATGAAGCAGAATGTAGAATGAGATAAAGTCATTATAAAGGAATGGTTTGGGAATGTCAATTTTGTTTTTTTTCTCAGGTTTGTAAAGATATAAAGAACGGTCTACTACTTTTGTATTGTGATGTAAGATACATCCAGACTTCTACATTTTTGACAATTGAGCTAGACTGGAGCAGTGTCACACAAAAAGTATATGTTGTCTCTTTACAAAACCTTGTGGCATACATACATGATAGATGAGTTCTTCCGTTCAAGTTTGCTAAAAAAGTAATTACATCCTAAAGAGAATTGACTGTCAGGCTGCAAGCTTTTTTCTTATGATAGTAAGATCTTAAAGCTAACTATGCTGCCCTAGGTTCTGTAGTATCTGTGGATTTTATTCTGCTATTGTTAACAGCACCCCAGTGCCCAAGAGACAGGGATCGATGGACCAGAGACAACTCTCCCCATTTATGGCCCATATGACAAGCACTCTGATGCTCTCATTCAATAGCCCATCCTATCAGTGATGAGGTTAGCTAATCAGAGAGAGTGCATTGACAAGGCCATTTTCTCTGGTAAATAAAAATATCATTGATTGGCAAAAGTAGCATTACTTCCTGTCCTGTCGGTCGCGAACACATGCTGTGTGTCAAAGAGAGATGGATCCATACTGCAGTTTGTTTCAGTTCTATAAGACAACCACACACATCTGTGCCTGAACTCGGGGTTGTCTGATTGTGCTGTTTTACCACCACAGCCGCTTTCTTCATTATGCCTATTTGTATCAAAATCTGAATGACCTCCATTCTTGTGAACACAATACAATGAATGGACGTTTGTCTGTGAGCTGAAGCACAAAAATAACGATTGTAACCTACTGACCTCTTGAAATTAACCTCAGCCTTAACCTCTGACCCTGATTTAAGATCAAACACATTGTGTATTTACTTATTAGCGTTCATGACACTGACATACCATATCTACCATAACCTTTTAGTTACTGACCTCGATAGGGCTCAGGGGTTCTCAAAGTGTGGTGATGGGACCTGAAGAGATATAAAGGAACAATTCAACCCAAAATTAACATTGTAGGAAGCAGCTTCCAGAACAATGCCATTAGACCGAACTCTAATGGCTAATTTGCTCTGTTCTTGTTTTTTGGGCAAACTTATTGGGAAGTCAGCCTGACATTGGGAGTGAGTAATCAACATTAATTAAGTTTTCATTTGAGGGTGAAACATTTTGTTAAAGAAGTAGGAGACTGAATGTGTTGTGTATGCGGAAGGGCCCCTAAAAAAGTTAGCCAACCATTTGGGACCTAAATTCATCTCTGTCACCGACATCCTCTCACAGATTCAGACAGGTTCAAAAAAGTATGACACGTCAGTAATAGAACTGTCTCAGAATCAAGAGTAGGAAACCCTTTTAGGTATCTTGGTGGTTGTTCCACCCACACAATCCCAAACTAATCCTGAGGGATAACACGTGCCAATCAGAAACACTAGATTGGTCACAGTCCTTCAAAAATGTTTCTTTACCTCTTTCCCTCCTCTTCCTCTCCTCTCCCCGTGGGTGGACGACAGCATATTATAAGTGTAAGATTTTACTTTGCAAGAGTCTTTTCAAGTGATAGATGTTAGCTCTCTTCTTCAATGATGGTCTCCTTTAGAACAGAGTGTCACATTGAAATATTGTCATTTTGACGCCCTAGAATGAACTGTTTCATCTCCTTGTCAATCAAAACTATTGTCTATTCCCAAAACACAGTCTTTCGTTTTGTTTAATGCATGTTGTAAAGTATTCTTTCCTTCAAAGGAAAATTATGTATAAATAGATTTCCACTCATTTTCTCTTGGTAATTTTCATCCACGGCATTTTATTTATCACTATTTCTGTTCAGCTCTTTGTCTGTTTGCGAGCACTGAACCCATGATGTTTATTTACCCATCTGTCTTTCCATCACATGCACAGAATCATCACAGGACATGTATTAAATATGTCAATCAGATCACAACTCAGAGTAAAAAGCAAACATACACATACACACATCCCACATCATACCTTCTACTCACATTTCTCATCTTAGGGGATTGCAGTACGCACCAGGCATCATACACATCCAATATTCCTGCCTCAACACTGTTTGTTCGTCTTCTTTTGTTTTTCTTCTGTTGACTCTGTGAAGAAAGAGAACGTGCGTGAGGGGAATTTGACAGTGATAGTGTATCGAGGCGGGGGCACGACATCTCCAGTCACCTTGTATGCACTGTATATTCTGGTCAGGATTTAATGCTGATGAAGTGGAATTCGACTTTACATTTCAAGGTGTAAGCCCACTGAGATGCAAAAATATCATCCCTCCTTCCGATACTCTATCTCCGACTGTTTGTGTGCCTCCCGAGTGTGCGCACTCTATGTGTGTACGATCATTTGTTTGTGTTTTATAGAGGTTGCTTGCAGGATTGTTAGCGCGGGCCCGCTGCATGTGTGTATGTCCATGTGTGTTTCGGTGTCCAGCATCGCAGGCCTGCCTCCATAGGGAAATCTCCTCTACTCTTCACTGTCTGCTTGGACACGGTGTATCTGTGTTTGGACTGTCACTCCCGGTCGGAGCTCTGTGCCCCAATGTACTCGTCATGCAGCTTTAGTTTACCTCTCCTCCCCTACTGCTCTCTTTCTTTCTTTCTTCCTCTCTTTCTGTTCTCCTCTGAGTCCCACAGCAGCCAGACACACAAACACTCACAGAGGTATAACAAGCACCAGAGCATTCATGCGCATATTCACATTCAAGTACACGCACATGCATTACTCATTCAGTTGCACTCAGGGATATATGACTGACAATATCTCAGACATCTAGTATCTGCCTGAGGTGTGAGGAAGGTCATGAGTCAGTTTCAAGTCTTAACTTAAGTCCCAAGTTGATCTCATAGTGATAAAGTTAGTGTTTTAAAAATTCTAACGGAGTCATAATGCTTTCTTCATCAGACTTTTTAAAACATGACATGTTTTAAATGGCACCTGTGCCACACTGGATTTGACAGAGCGCATTTAATGAAAAGGGTTATTTGATGTTTTGACAGGTATTGCCTTCATTTCTGACATCTACATGTGTAGATGCTTTTACCTCAGACTCAATAAAAAAACTGCTAAATCCACTCAAGAATGGACCTAAGTTGAGACCAGTTCCTGCAAATGCATAGATCTGTTTTCATAAATACCACGGGGATCAAACAAGACAACTATAATGAACACACTGCTGATGAGGGTTCTAGAGACGGCATGCACTGAAGTTTCCTGACAGCTACTTTCATAGTGCTTGCACTGGCGCAGGTAATATTGTGATCAAATTAAGGCATCAGGATCTTCCCTTTGGATCTTGGCAAGCTTGACAAACCATACTCATGTGTATTTTACAATTGTATTATTTAGCCTGAGACTGGGCTGTTTTTCCAGGCAGATGTTTTGCAGGAGAAACCTATCAACATGGTAATATCCTCTGAGGCATAAATGCATGAACAGATGTCTAGTATAGTGTAGACGCTCCAAGTGGTGTAGCTCGAAGTGTGCTGTACCATAATGTTGGAAATTCTAAGTCACACACACAGAGCTCGTCACATACGTAAAAAACCCTTCTTTTCTTTCCCTACCTGTTTTTTTTTAATTTGTCTGAGGTCTGAGTATATGTGGCTCCAGCAGAGGTCATGTCCTGTATTTGATTAATAATACCACATCACGTGCCTCTCTTCACCACATGATGTCTGAAAACATGAACACGTCCTTAGTGCAAATGGAAAATGGTGGGAATGCTTCAAAAAACAGTTATATCAAAACAGTTATATCAAAGTCCAGCTTGTGAATAGGATGATAGCATAGGGATAAAAAGAAAATCCTACTTTATTTCATCACATTTTATCAGTTTGAAGTTTATGAGAAAATAGGTTATTGTTGCTGTGCTATGATGTGACCAAAAAAGGCAGTAGAGAGAAGTCAGTATAACTTATTACACATAAGTACTTCAATTTAAGGTCATGTGTCAATTACCAGAAAAATTGAGTTGATTGATGCTACATATTCGTTGTACATACACACACCCTTGGGATTTATTTTGACATGAAGCTTACTTTTTAAAATGCTGTGTGTGTGTGGGGGGGGGGCTATATCTGGAAATGCCATTTGGATGGGATCTCTTCCATATCAGTATCAAAATTTAAAATCAACACAGGTGATGTGGATTTAAACCTAGACGAACTTCAGAAACTAGTTTATCATGAGATCTTTCTAGACATCAGACACCAGGTGTGTCCTCATGATCCATTTCCTAAATCCATCCTGCCACAACCTCGTTCCCCGACAAAGAGTAAGAAATATGAGCGGGGCAGGTTGAGAAGCTGCACTCCAGATCTCCCTCTCTCTTTCCTCATTTGCAGCCTTGAAAAACAGCAGTTAACGCGGAAATGGAACCAAAGTAGCGTTTCATTCCGCCCGTTCCTATCCTTTAGGCAGTGATTGAATTTTCCTGTTGCCTGCACAAAGCCAGTCCCCACAGGAGCGTTGGCATAAATGCTGTTGGAAGCCTGCCTGTTAATCCGCTAAGGAGAAGCATGTGATGAGATGTATCATGTTCGTCATGCCCGTCGTATCAGACACTCGTTCAGCGGTGGAGGGCTGGGTATGGAGAATGCCCATGATAGTGGAGAGAAAGCATCAGCTGACCTGTGGGAAATAAAGAGCAATCTCTGGTTAGTCAGCCCAGCATATGACACCAAATCTCTCTCTGTTTGGAAGAGCAGCTTGAATGGCTTTCTTAGTAAGTTTACTATCTACTGTATGTGGAAAAGCACGAGAGATAGAGGATACGAAGAAAGAAAAGGTGCAACGAGGGTGTGTGGCAGAGATGCTAACAAGTCTCTGAGCTAGAGTCCAAGTCAAGTTTCAAGTCTGTGAGCTAGAGTCCAAGTCAAGTCTCAGGTCACTTGTGGTTATAATGAATGTTGTATCACTTGCTGCGTTCAAACCAGGCTGCTTATAAAACTGCATATCTGTAAGGGAATCTGTAACTGTAACCTGTTTTTACTTACAGAGCACAACCATGTAATGTACAATGACAACTTATTAACTACTGTAATTTAACACACACCTTTTAAACCCAGGTTACTAAATACAACTGTAATGTTACATGATCAACAATAACCTGTAACATGTTTTTCACTTCCAGAGCACAACCATGTAATGTGCAATGCCATTAATGACAGCTTATAAACTACTTAATGTTAACTTACGTGATCAACAATAAACCTGTAACCTGTTTTCAGCCAACTTTAATAATGAAAATGATGACAGCCAGTGGGACGTAAATGATTACGTTAATCGACTACCACAAGTTTGGCAAGCAAACAAAGGCTCGTTCATCTTTTCATAACGGACGACAGTTGGAGTTCACCTCCCGTAGGTTGTAGCTAAAGCAAGAAGTAAGCTAACGTTAGATAGCCAGTGCTGAGCTAAACATGTTTACTAACCTCAGGTTACTAACCTATTTTGCATTCAGCGCTCTTTGTTTGGGCCTTGTTGTATGAAGTTTTAAAGCCAAAGTTTATGATGAATGGCACAGCAGCAGACGGTGTTTGTTCTCTTCAGACTTGTTCTGTGACTTAAGTGCGACTCGGGTCCAGGTCGCAAACTTGAGTCCCCATCTCTGGTGTGTGGTGCTACAGAGAGGGGATGGTGTTAAATGGTGTTAAAAATTTGTTAAATACTTTAAAGTCATACTTCTTTCTCAGTGAATACACTGTCTGCATCTAGTCTAGTCGTAGAGGTTGCTGGTAAAGCCTTGAGATGCTGCTGACATGCACACTGTCTCTGTTAGATATTTTACATTCCGCTAAAGAGGGGTAGATAAGTTTATCTCAAGATCAGAACCCTGATCAAACTATAAAAGGTTTACCAGACTGTGCACCAGTGCACTTATGTGTGTGTATATGTGTGTCATTCCTCACGTTACACAGCAGGTCTTTGATGTGACTGATGCAATTGGACTTGATCCACTCTTTCATCAACATCAAATAAATAGGCAAAGAATAAAGTCAGCCCTCTCAGAGCAATAGCACAATGGGACATAGGTAGTGTTTACCAACTGTGTTTCTGCATACAAGTGTTTTCACAGTGGGTATTTAACCACACAGCCGAGTGTACTGTTATGCTAATGTTGCTTGATAGGCCTGCTTTCTAAAAAATACACTCGTATATATTTGCATAACGGTTTTGTAGGAAATGTAAAGCCACCATTATAGTTTTGTTTGTCAACATTATGAGGAAATGTTTATTGAACAGATCTGTAAACCGCTGCCAAATAAAATGTTCATACTGAATGTATCTGCAAAATGTTCACTGTCAACGTGTTTCATTTGTTTTCCCTACAATATCTGTTCACACACAGGGCTAAACTGAAAGTTGTTGGCCAAAATGACACATTCTGCTTGCAAAATGCTCTAGCACTCACAAAACATTACAACATGCAAACAAAAGCAAATATTTCCATCAAACAACACAACTTGTGGTCGAATTAATACATTCTTTCAATCAATCATAATACAATGGACAACAAAATACAAAATAGTGCTATCAATATTAACCAATTCAAACTTAATTTGTGCTGTATGCCTGTGTCACAGTCATACTATGCAAGCGTAGATGAATTTGCCAAAGATTACAAACCCTGCTGCACTCTGCACCTGCACTTTTTACTTATTAGAGATGCCCTGTTTTCTTCATTCATTTTATTCTTGTGTGCAGGTCTTTCTGTGCCCGTGAACTGTCGTTGACATGTAAGACATGTAAATTAAGCACCTAGACTAGACAAATTCGGATATTCATTATGGTACATCTTTGTACTGCATTCTTTCTAAAATATAAAGAATTTCACCCAGAATCAGAAATAAAGGTGAGGAGATGCATCTTTTATAGATGGATGAGGACTGATTGCTGATTGAAGAGTTGTGCAAAGAAGGTTCACACAGGTGCACCAGAGATTCATAATCATGCAAGTAATTTCTAGCAGCTGTGAATAGATGTTTTCCACAGTTAATCCAATAGAGTTTGGGGTCTTTCTATGAGATCTGTTTTAACTGTTTTGAAAAATGCTGTGAAAAATGTGTGAAACAAATGAAAAAATGTTAACATATTTGCAAGAGAAGACTTCAGCTGTGCAAAGATCAAGTGGATCCCAGTTTCATTAAGTATGTCTTACAAATCGAGAAAACTTGTAAATACTGAGAAAATCAATATTGACATCAAGCACAAGACGAGACACATTGACTTATTTGTTATTTAACCAAAACCCACAATCCAAACTGCCCTACACCCATAACAAATTCCTGTGCTTTGTACTCCTAAACCTCGACCTCTTTCCTGGAGAGTATAAGGATATAAGGATTGCCAAATGTGATCCAAGCAGCTTCAGCATATCATTCAAATACATTCGGCAAATCAAATTAGAAGTATACATTTTTTTCACAGATGCACATTGAGGGAATATTCAAGAAAACATAGAGACTATAGAAAAACATCCCATTGGCTCCCACACATTTCTTTAATTTAGAATGTGTTCTCCATGCGTTCACTTGATCCCAGGGTCATCAAGTATGTCTCAGCTCCCAGCAATCCTGGTGTAGTGACTGTCTCATTGTTCTGCACAAATAAGTATTTAAAAAATACTGACCAGTGACCCCTGAGAGGATTAACATAGTTACATTGCATGACACAGTCACACCCCACTGTTTACCAAATGTCTTGAGTCTGACATAGTCTCTCATTCCAGCAGTTTAACACTAAAACTGCCATCTGAGGGGGGAGATATGTGCATGTGAACTGTTTTCATGCCATTTGAATCATTACTTCCATAAAAGGTCTCATATCTTGTGCAATGCAAAATGGACTCACCTCTGTGTGAACATAAGCCTGTTCACATAAATTTCACTAAGGGCCATACAGTAGCTTTCAGGTCCTCTTGTATATGTGTTGGAGGAAATATCATCTGCCAGTGTTATTAGGCAGCCTGTGTGTTTGCTCCTAGTAGAATAAACACTATGGCTGCTTTGATAAACCATGAAGCCTTCATTTCACTTTGTATATCTGGGCTCCAGCCGAAACTCATCCGCAAGAAATTTGCTGTGCCGTTTCTCAGGGAGATTGGTTTGGCTGTGTTGCTTTTTGAAAGGACTGGGGCTAAACACTGGGTCTGCATGTTAAATGCCAGCGCTCTTTCCTCCAGGGAGGTCTAGCGGCTCTTAATCGGCATTTTGTTTCAAATTTCAATTTACTGTGGAAAAAAGCTTTATTCTTTTGAATAATATGAACAGAGACATAGTGAGGTCCCTCCTGGCCCCAGCCACTCTCGCAGTGCACCGCTGGCCCTAGGGGTCAAAACATGTGCCGTGTTTGTGATGCACGTGGCTGTATGTGTGTTTGTGAGCTCTCCACGGGTTTCAGTATACATTCCCTGCATTAAAACAAAAAAGAGAAGCACTTAACTTGGACCTCTGTTCAGCTGAGTTCAGACAAATCCTGCATAGCTTAATGACTCATATTGAGCGCTGTACTTAGAACTATTCACTGCTTCTATTAATTTATATGAATGGAAAAACAAAAGTAAGATAATGACATATGAATGCATGTCTGGTGTCTGGTGAGTGTTTTAACACTTCTGTGCGTGCATGAATGCGTGAGTGCATATGTGTGCATGTGTTTATTAACCTTTTGCCCCTGTCTCTGCCTTATGTCTCCGAGGTCCCAGGAGCCTGACACTGGGCCACTTTACATATGCACGCACTGACATCACAGGACATGGCACCCAAGACACACAAAAACACACGCTCACACGCAAAAACAAGCAATAGCATAGTTAAAGTGAACCCTCTGGAAGAGAGAAAGTGATAGCATGAAGGAGTAAATTGAAAACTTCAAATCTTGCTTGAGAATTAAGCAAGAATTTAGTTAGTATACACAAAAAATAATCATGTCCTATTGTTAAACATTTGGCCTCTGGGCAACCCATGTAATTATGGAGTTAAGAAAATCTTCCATCTTCCACAAATTTTCAGCAGTTTGGAGATGAGACAAAGACTCTTTTGAACAATAACAATCATTGGCCTTTTATACCTTTTCTATCATGTTCTATTTCCAAAATTCACATCTGTGTGCATTCTGTACTCCCTAGGATATGTCACTCAGTTCTCATTGTGTATCTGTGTGTGTGTTGCAAGCGCACATGCTTCCTCGCAGGTATGAATGCGTGGGTGTGTGTTCCAAAATAAAACAGTCCCAGAATACAAGTTTGCTGGAAGCGGAGCAATCAAGGAGGGAAACAATACAAACAGATGGAGCCATCTCTCTTAACAACACACACAACACACAGCACACCATACACAGATGTCCATAGTTTCAAAGGTTGCTATCAAAGCATCTACTGGCACCACGCTCCCCCATTAACAAGGCAGATGGTCTTAAGCGGTTTTGTTTGTTAGACTGACAAACACCTACAGACAAACTGTAACACATCTGAACACCCACACACATTTGCACCAGGTACTGTGGCTTGGTATCCATATGCCATACTTCCTCTCCAGTGAAAGAGAGCAGTGTCACCTCTCTGGAAGAGACTGCTTTTCTAATTAAAGGGAGAGCCTGTTTCCATCTCACCGCGACAAAAAACTGCTGCACCCAGCCAACTTCTAGGAACAACTAAAGACCAAGTTTGGAATGTATGTCTGCAACATCCATCCATCCATCCATCATCAACCGCTTATTCTACGTACAGGCTCGCGGGGGGCTGGAGCCAATCCCAGCTTACATCGGGTGAAAGGCGGGGTACACCCTGGTCCATCGCAGGGCCACACAAATACAAACAACCACTCACACTCACATGTCTGCAACATTTATCTTTGTATATGTGTAAATCAAAGTGATGCACGCATCTCCTTTTTTCCCCTGGTGATGGCCGTAAATGAAACTGTAAATGACAAAGAATGTGGGAATGATATTCTAGCTTCATTTTTCCCCCCATGTCACTGTACTACAAAGACCAGCTTAAGCAGCACTTAGTGAGAATGTTGAGTAGACCTTTTTTGATTTTTACAACATACTTTAAACATAATTTTGCATGGATGCTTATTGTGACCCACTGTAAAGTATATAGGACTTAATTACAAGGCAAAATGTTTATAAAAAACTTCCAAGACAGTCATCACAGGAAGGCAGAAAGTAAGGGTGTGGAAGACAGTATGAGGTGAGGATCACTTGTCCCTTTTCTCTCTCTTTTTTTTTTTTTGCTTTGCTTTTTTGTTTTGGCTGTACCCCAAAACTTATTCATAGTGTGTTTGTCTTGCTTAGATATACTAGAAATATATTAGAAAAACTTTGGTAGTTAATGGTTAAAAATGTTACAATTAAATATAATCCGGGGTTTGCAGAATCGCCCTGCGATGGACTGGCGACCTGTCCAGGGTGTACCCCGCCTTTCGCCCGATGCCAGCTGGGATTGGCTCCAGCCAATGTACGCAGGATAAGCGGCTGACGATGGACGGATGGATGAATGGTTTGCAGAATCGTCCAAAGTCAAAAGTTCTGTCTGGTGACAGGTTTGTGGATTACAAATTTGAATTTGAATGATGAAATGGACAAATTGGTTCTGTTTGAAACAGATGACAGCTGCCTCGCTACCGTAATAGACAGGCATCACTTTTGAGTGAAGGCATCTCTATGAACATTAGTTTTGAACAGCCTTTTAAGGTGCATCTCTTCTGGCTGTCAGTCACTAGCCCTAGGGTCAGCTAGCTAGCTACTGAACTGGCAAATGGCAAATCAGACGCCTCAGAAATCATGCTAAACAAACTTGGTTACAATCACGGGCTATTATGATAGTTCAGTGTTAAGTCCTCACTAACTTTTCAAAAATGGAAGCAAAAAAATTACTAAAAACCTTTGAAAAATTATATTATTATAATTATATTTTTTTAGACGAATTTCACTTGTTTGTCCGCGTTTGTATTTAGACTAATTTCACTTGTTTGTCCGCGTGAGTAATAGACTGCATCAAGTCAGCGATGCTGCCTTAAAAACTGACTGTTACAGAGGCAGTTTGAAGGCATATTACAAGACAGCAAAAGTTAGTTTTATCCGTTTCAAACAGCACTGGATGCCTCACTGTCCTGTTAGACACTTCCTGAGACAGCATTTTTACAGTTTCGACCACAGCCATTGTAATGTTGTGGATTCTGAATTGGAATCAAACCGCAGTGCAGTGGATCAAACCGCTGTGTCTATCAGACCAGTCACAAAGCTGGATTCAATGGGACCAAGGTCATCCTCCTCTTGTGAATATGCCGCACTGATACATACCACATAAAATGGGTGGGAGTCCACTGTGGGTAATATAATGGCCTACAAGTGGATTTCAATAACAATATCATTATTACAGAGATGACAACAGCACACTGACATTATAAAGTGTATGCATAATTTTCTCCATTATGACCCTTCTGTTGTTAGAGGTCTTAATAGAAAAACTCTCAGTGGGATTCTGATGGCATGCCACTCTTGATCCTTTTTGATATTCTGTGCCATGCACTTAAGAGGTGAAAAGAAACTTTGGAGCTGCAGTTTGTCAAAGAGCACATGAACCCAGGACCAGAAGGTCAGGTCAATGTGTGCCAAACTCTCCCGCAGACAGGTTTTGTTTATGTGCTTGGGAGAGTCAAGCACCGCTCGCATTCTGATTGAGAGCTGAACTCTATTTCTCTCTCACACTCGGTGGCTCTCTATACCTCTCTCTATACCTCTCTATGTGTCCCTGTATCGGCCAGGTGGAGTGTAGTAAAGGGAAGAAGGATGGAGGGAGGGGGATCTGGCTGAGGGAAGGTTTCAATCAGTGAGCCTGGCAGTTGCTACTCAGCAGTGGAATGCCAGGTCACTGCTCCAGTCTTTGTTCTGGGAAGTTTCTCTCCAAGCTGGAGCTCTGCTGAACTCACTGGACTACTATCAGATGGCAGAGTCGACCCTGGTGGTATAGTAGAGGAGCATAAAGGGATAGAGACAGAGAGGGAGGGAGACAGGCAACTATATAACAGAAGGGCCGAGCGGGTCTTGCCAGGCCCAGAGCTCAGTTCAGCCATTTATAACAAGCAACTGAAAACACTGATTCACCGGATTCCCCTGCCCAGTCTGACAAGTCAATTCTGTTGGAAACGCAGTGTAAACAAACACAGTCGTAGAAATGCTTCACGCTGAAAGTATCTGACGATGTATTTAATTTGTTTTCTCTCCAATCTCCACTTCTGGCCCCAAAAGCATGATTAAAATTGTTATGGTTATGTTTTAAGCACTTGTTAAAGTAATGAAAAATGTCCTAAAGATGTGAAGCATGAAATAGGATGCACTGACTTTTTATTTTTTTTATTTATTTATTTTTTACATTTAACCATATTACCAAAAAACACAAAAATTGCACTTTGTATGCCCAACCATTCACTCTGACCTTCTCCCTGTGACCTCTGCATTAAGGAATCTACACTTTGTGGGATGGAAAAAAAGAAATGCGGTCAGTGAAAGTAATCCAGGCATCAAGTACATTTCCTCCAAACTGTATCTGGCAAAACCAATCAGCAGCATATGAACATGTTTTATAAGAGACAAGAGCTCCTAGATATGAACTATGTCTCTCACCAGCTCTGCCCCACATTTCTCTGTCCCTTCCCCCAAATAATTTAAACAATGGGTTGAGTTGGGGCTCATCAGGGGATCTAAAGGTACACAAACACAGCAGGTATCCAGGTTAGTGAATGTCACAGCTGCATATCGCTCAGTTGGCACTAAAATGGCATAATTCAAAAGCTTTACCGGGAAGTGATATTTGAAAATTACATTTGGAATATGAACCATGCAAACTATGCGCAGAAGAGAAGTAAAGACTGGCAGCTAACTATTAGTTCACTTTTGCAAGGCTGCTGACCACATAGCTGAAAATGTCTCTTACATGTTAAAAAAGACATGACTTCCTGCAGAATAAGCTTTTTTTTTATTCCACCTGTGGCTTTAGAGATGGATTCACAGTCTGCCTTTTCAGATTTTAATGAGTCAGTCATGTCATCGTCAAGCTCAATAACTTCATCTTGTGTGTGAGAGTGTGTGAAGGCCACCACTGGCTGTGTGGCAAATAATGAGCAGGTCCTGAGCTAGTTGCTTCCAGCCTGGCGGTGGGAAGCACACAAGACAGCCTCAACAGCAAGGACCTGAGTTGGCTCACCTAAAGCACAGTGAACCCCGTAACGCCTCAACAGACTAACGGACAGCTAAGATTGTCAAGTAAAACCATGAGTCAAGAGGCAAAAGAAGGAGATGACATATGAGACAAAGAGAGGGAGGGAGAGCTATGAAGTGGCAGGAGAAGGTAGTGTTTTAGAAGACAAAAGAAAAAGAGATAAGGAGAAGTCTAGTGAAACCACAGATGGAAGAGAAACCGAAAAAAAGATGTCAGAAGACAGACAAATGGCAGAAGAAAAGCAGAGGAAATAGGGAGAGTTAGACAGAAAAGAAGTGAATAAGAGAGCGATAAGGACAGACAGAAGAGACTAGAGGCGCAATACACACACAACAGCCTGGGCGCCAAACCATCTAAATTGAGTGCAAATAAAGAACTGCAGCAGTGTTTGGCAACCTTCCAATTGCCATGCAGGAAGTGTAAAGACGGGATGATTGAGTAGTTTTTGGACTAACAACACTCTGCCGTCAGATGAGCCGAACCCTCATCCTTCAACCCCCCTCAAGACAGTCAGTTATTGGAGCTGTTATGAGCGATGATGTTAATTACGTATCTGACTATTTTTACACCAAGAAACAAGGGCAGACTGGATCATTACTGGGGCTCTGGTTGCAGACAGGTTGGCAGGTAGATGGTGTGATTTGAAAGTAGAGCAGACAGATGGGCGAGTGACACCGTGATTACCAAAGGATGAGAGATGATTGCAATAGAGATAGCCACCATCATTAATCAAACCGTGGTCGATACGTTGCACCGTGGCAGTGGCCGTGATGCATAGGCAATAATTTGAGGCTAAACACTGCAAATACAAGAGTTAGCAAAACGGTTTTCGCATATAGTTTGAGTTCAGGAGCTCACAGTGTGATTATTTTAATGTTTTAACCTGCAGTTTAGCTGTGTGATTGCAGCTAAAATACACATGTGATTAGACAATACGATTATATAGTGTCTTTAATAATTTTTAATGATTTATAGTGAAGTTTGGGTGGTTCATAACCTCCTCCAACATGACCTGCTTTGTCCTTCTAGCTATCATTAAAATTTTTCAGGAAGACCCCTCCAATGGATTGTACGAACACTTATCTTTAAGAGCCTCCTGAGCAAAATCCATTTATTAACAATTTATTAACATTTATACAGTGATGAACATTAGTTGCAGAAAAACATGGACTTAACATCAATATGCATTGTTTCTGAGGCAAGTAAGTGCAATTATTTCAGGAATGGCATTTCTTTAGTGATTTCTTTTTTTTCTTATGGCTTGCCCATTCATCGTTGCAGATCCTGCGTTCATGTTACAACGTGTAATCAAATGTGAATATTAGTGGGTAGAATTCTGGCTTGTGTTGAATGCTCATCTTTGGGTGATGACTGCTGGTCATGACTACTGCACAAAGAAGAGAGCCTCTACCTGAAACCTTAGCATCTGGAGGGCTTTAAATGCAGAAAAGCCCATACAGTAGATGCAAAAAATATAAAAAGTTGGAATTTGAAACATTTTTATTTATATGAACACAAAATATCTGTCACATTTAGGCTCCAAAAAATACTGCTTCTATTTGTGTGCTTTAAGGCCTTTTTTCAGCACACATGTATATCAGAAAATAGCCCAGAGCTGCTAAATTTCTTTTTTAAATACTGTAAAACTTTTAATCGAGTCCCAAATAGCCGCCTACCATTTAGTGCCTAGTCTGGTTTTTATATAAGTTCTTTGGATGTATAAAACCTCTTATATCCCGCCGGGTTGCCGCTTTAGCTGCTACTAAGCGGTTTAGATCGTAAATATAAATATTAATGTTTAAAGGAACGATCAATATGTCAAGATAAACATGCTACACATCGTTCTTACATCAGTAAGATTCTCCACAATTCAATCATTCAGTTCATTTAACAAAAGTCTAATTCTTATAGATTTACCAGTGTAACTGGCATGGTACAAGAGAGGAAAAGAAAGTGAAAGTGCCAACTTAAGTGCGAATGTGTGTTCCTTGATTATTTATGTTTACTCTGTAAGTGTCCACCGATCAAAATAATCAAAATGCTTTTCATAAAATTGAATCCAAGTTATTAATCCTGTCATGTGAAGTCAATTGCTCTCTGTCTGCTAACTTCTGCCACACTTTTCTCACCCTGCACCGTGTTGTTGTTATCGTTACGTTACTGCTTTCAAAATAAAAGCATATAAGTCTGTCTGAGCTAGATTAAATGAAAGACGTGTATTTGATATTATTGCATAATTTTTATACAAGTAATATTCTGTTTGAAATAAATAAACTGTTTCATAGTAGCCTATTTTAGTTTTGTGCAAGAGTATTTAAAGGCCTGTCCCCAATATAGGCAGTGATTTTAGCAAATAAAACCCTGGGCTATTAATCAAAGTTTTACGGTAGGTATAAGCTGAATTCAAAGTTAATGTCTACAATGTGGATTCTGCCCATACACGCACATGTCAAGGTCCATGGTATAAGAGAGCACCAACAACACACTAAACACTATATGAGTATGAGAAGTTGGACCAGCAAAGTGTTCTTTCTTTCTTTTACAGCCTATCAAAGAAAGCAGTAGTTTTACAGTAGAAACATTGTTGGTCCTTTCACTCACATTTTGACGAAACAGAATGTTTTGGTCATTGATTTATTGATTGTAGATGAGATTAGAGAGATGAGAGATTTCTCCGTGGTGTAACGGATGGATTTGTTTGTGAGTGTGTTGACTTGACCCTGCGGACAAATAAAGCACAGATTGCTCATGCTCGAAATAAAAACACTCACTCAGACACTCTCTCTCTCACACACACACACACACACACACACAAACACACAGAAGTGTATGAGCAGTATGAGCATATTGTCTGCAAGGTCAAACCGGTGGATCAGCCGCATCCCCTACTCCATTCATCCTTTTCTCCATCTTTCCCCCATCCCTCTCTCTCTGTCTGAGCGTATCACCTTTCTGCCCTCATCCTCTCCTCCCTCCCTTCCCCTTCTCTTTTCCATCTCCATGTGTCAGTGCTCCATGTCCCTTTATTCCATATCACTTTCCTCTCCTCCTTTCCTCTTCCCTTCGTCCTCTCCTGGTGGGTCAACTCCTGACCTCTTGGCCTGACCCTTTGCTCCATCTCTCCTGCTCTTCCCAGTAACACCAGCTGCCAATCTAGCTTGCCCATAGCAGTACTGCTGGAAAACACATAACTGTAATCCAAATATAACAAAAACTGAGCCCTCACAGAAAACTGACACTTGGAATTCCAAACATTTTTATTTGTTTGAACACTAAACATCTGTCATATTTGGGGTCCAAAAATTACTGCCTCTTTTCTTTTGCTTTCAGACCTCTTTCCAATACTATACATCATTACTGCTGCAAAGAAAATAAGCTGTGAGCTGGGGGTTGATTATTTTTTCTAATTCTTTCTAAGTTTCTCTTCTTTTCAGTTTAACAATTTTAGATGGGTATGTGCTGAAATCCAAGTTAGTCTGGTCACAGAGCAGTGTCATATGAGCCAAGCAGACTAGATATTTGGACCTTGCAAGTCACATAATAATGCTGATAATTTATACAAAAACATCCATTTTGAACCAGCAAAACAATGGAGCAGTAAAAGCAGCAGGCAGGCCTTGAGTCAATGGACAGACAGGACAGAATTATCATTCTAATAATTTTATAGTGTTGCGAAGATCTCAAGGTATTCCCAGGCCAGACTGGATATGAAATATGATTGTGCTGCCTTCTCAGATCAAATACAGATAGGCATCTGATGATGCTCATGATCCGTCTTAAGTCCTAGTCAAATCAACATTTAAAACAGCAAAATAGCTCAGTGAATTTGCTCTATGCAAATTTTGACCTGAAAAAGCGCAGCATTGACCAACAGCAAACCATCTTAACAGTTTTGACTTTGAGAAAACGGGGAGTCCAAAGTTATTTTTATTAGCTGTGTTGCACCAACAACTTTTATTTAACATGCTGTCTCTGATCAAACTGCCCCAGGAAGGAATTGTATTGTCCCATTAGCCGCCAAACTAACAAGCTTGCTATATGACAGTTAGCAGGCCATTAGCAAACTTGTTAGCTCAGAGAGCTTTTTCCCCTCCTAAATAAAACTCTTTATTGCATGAAAATCCAGAGACCATGAAGCCAAGGGGGAGTAAACAGCACAGTTCATAAAAAGTAGAAAGAGGCTTGGGGAGCCTTTGTGACTTGACTTGAGACATACCCCAACAAACTTAAGACTTGACCAGGACTTGTATTGAATTCTTTGAGATTTTACTTGAACTTCCCCCAAAGACTTAAAAACAGCTCTGTGAATAAGCCATTTGCTTTATATTGCTGAAATATCACATCTATACCTTTTTGTTAACTTTACCTTTCTTTCCCACCTGCACCACATTTTTGTCTATCTGAATGTTTTCCACACAGACCTTAGAACCTCTCTTATCCTCCCAGTCCAGCCTGGCCCAGACTTGGCCAACTTATCACCCAGGCCAACCCATCTTCTCTCCATTACACCACAAACAAATTGGTCTGTTACACCTCTGTCTGGACCCAGATTGCATTTCTCTTCTCATCCCTCACTGCCTAAACATTCTTTCTTCTTCACTGTGACATTTTCAGCCCACCCCCCCTCCCCCCAACCACACTTTCACATTGCCCTCCCCGGTCAGACACCATCCCTCCCTTCATGCGTGCCCTGTGCTGCTTAACTGCCTTTACTTGTCAAGATTCAATCACATCTCTCTTTTGCTCCCTTAAACACACACACACACACACACACACACACACACACACGCATAGGCCTACATCACATCTCCACAGTGCGTGTAAAATATCTACCCATACAAAACTGAGACTATTGTTACTCATGCATGGGTAGCCAGAGACACACCACACCCAAGGATAAATCAATCTCGTCAATTTCTTTTGTAACACACTTACAGCATCTCAGCCCCATTTTATTCAAATAGTCCCAGGAAGGGGAGTTTGAAAGGGAGACTGATTAGCCAGATACCAGCAGCTATCTACAAAAAGTTACAAAAATGAAAGCATAAAAAGGACTACAGGAAGCAAGTGCGTCCAACTAAGAAAAAGTCCAGCACATAACTCCACAGTGTGTTATTTTTACACTTTGGTTTTAGTATGGATTAAACAAACAAGAAAAAGAAAATATTAATTAAGGAGCTTTAGAGTTAATGATAGGCAGATTTGTTTTACGTTTGGACAGAGCCAGGCTAGCTGGCTCCAGTTTCCAGACTGTTTCCAGTCTTTGTGCTAAGCTAAACTTACCGGCTGCTGGCATTAGCTTCAAATCTACCGTAGAGATGTGGTTTGATTGGTTTTCTCATCGAACTCTAGGCAGAAAAGCAAATAAGCACGTTTCTTAATTAATTAATGTCAATTATTAATTCAATGTTAATTGAGTGGTTTTCTATAAAAGTTCCTCCAGTGGAAAAGGGCTTTTAGAAATATACATCCAGTCTACTGTGTGTATACATTTACACACTGGCCACTTGAGCTTTTGGTTTACACAGCCTGAAATCTCCTGAAATCTTTTCCCACTTGTATTCTCACTGGGTTTTTGACCAGTCTCAGGTCACATGTGGGGTCTTGCCAGTGAGTTAGTCTTAACTGTAGCTTTAGTGTTTCTTCCAATACTCTCCACTGAGTAAAATGATTTAACCACAGGAAACTATCGGCTTTCGCTGCAGGCAGAGACACAGTATGACAGAAATACTCCACCACTTTCTAACATATATCAAACCACACACCCACATAAACACTCATGATGTACTCATGTACACACACACATGCTTACCCCCTCAGTGAGATTGATGACTATTATATTGAGCTTCGCAATAGAGATGTGTTCCTGTTGGCACAAATCTGGCAATACAGCTTTTTAATCAAACAGACTTTCTCACCCTTTCACTCTCCCTGCCTCCCACACATTCTCCCAAAACAAACATATTGACTGGGATTTCAGGGAAGGATAAGAGCGGAAGAACAAGTACAAACTTTAGGTTCGGTGACAGGTGATGAAAGTCTGACAGGCATGTAAAGTCAATTTTAGGTGTGTGCTGTGCTGAGCATTGGATCTGGGCTGGTTCTGTGAGGCTGCATTAATGATCTGACCTGAGCAAGATCTCCGATTCATGTCCCCATATTTCTGTGTGCATCCGCATGTATGTACATCAATGTGTACATGTTAGGATGAGTGTTCATTCATAGGCTTTTTCTCAGAGGAGAGACAGAAAGCCTCCGCAAGCACATATATGAGTCCTGTAACAGGGGCAGACATATAGAAGGTTACAAGGGTTAATACAATATGCGACTGTGAGATATAGGATGGTATGGGAGGAATGCAAATATTTCATTTCAAAACGTCCATGAGGTATATGAGATCAAAACACAGCAAACACATAAGTGAAGGCTTTGGGCTCCTTACCTCTATAAAACCACAATGCAATACTGTCTGAAAAAAATAGTACATGGAATAAGGAGGTTGCTTTGTATCCTGAAAGGATACTGATATATTTTCCCAGATTAGCATAGAAATTGGCACAAAAATCAGTCTGGGTCACAAGACATAAAAAAAACTTTTTTTAATAAATGTGGTTCCCATGAGCAAAATCTGACAAGAACAGTGGGGCCTGAAGAGATCTCCATTTTTCATCAGTGCTCCATTCAAGCTGACCATAAAAAGCTCACAGTGGAAGTCTACAGGCTGTGCCAGGATCCTGCCTGCCTCGCAACACCACACAAAGAAGAGACACTGTGATGTTTCCGTATGGAGCGTGGCCATGGAGCGGCAAGATAATCAACCCCATGCCTGCCTGTGCAAGCCTGTGACTCCCTTCCATAGCCAAAAAAAGCAGGATGTCACCACTTATCTGTGAGTGCCATGGTCATGAGATACATCTCAAGCCAAGTTTATTTAAATAGTCAAAAATCACAAGTTTCTCGCAGAGAGCTCTGTAAAGCATCAGTATCTTCTGTCCATACCCCCTACTCAGAAAAAAACTACATAAAACAAACCTTTATCTGGAAACAAATGGGAGAAACCTCAGAAAGAGCAAAAAGGGAGGAAACCCTCTTCCATGACAGAAAGCATGCAATAGGTCCCATATGAATAAAGTAGACAGATTTCAAAATAGAGAAGCAGAAGTACAATATACAAAGTAGGAGCGCTTTTGAGTTTTGTATAAAACAGGTAGAAGGAGATGACATATGAGACAATGTAATAAGACAATTATATGCCTGCAGTATACATACACATATGCTGGCAGGCTTTATTTTCCTTCAAAAGAATTAAAATACTGTTCCACTTTTAAGTAACTTACTATGTTTGCATGAAAAAGTACATGACAATCAGAAATAATTCACCAAGCACATAGGATGCACAAGGAATATATGACTTGGTAAATACAAAGATAAAAAGCAAAGGTCCTCTTTTCTTGTGTTCAGGAAAAGGTTTTGAGGTCGGAAAGTGAAGATGTTGACTCTCTTTATTTCTGAGATGAAGTTACACTCCTCCACAGGCCGCAGCCACAGCAGAGTGTTGTACGCCAGAATCTTCACTGAGAAAGTTGCTGAGAAAGGCAACTGACACTGGTACATCCTGGACAGGTCGCCAATCCATCGCAGGGCCACACATAGATAAACAACCACTCACGCTTACACTCACACGCGGGCAGACGCGGGGAGAACATGCAAACTCCACACAAAAAGGCGGGGGCAACCGGGGTTCGTTGTGTAATTACAATATTATGAAAAGCAGCTTAAAGATATTGAATGTGTGCTTTAGAGTTAAGGTCAGGGGGTCAGGGTAGTGCTACAGAGGTACAGCATAAAGTAAATTGACATTTTGACTGACATCAGTTTTTTGTCAACAGCTGAGTATCAGTAATTAACTATACAAGCCAAATTATTTCCATTTTCCTTTTAAAATCCGAATACAAAATGATGAATATTCATCATAATTCAACATTTTGGGAAATACTTTGGCTGAAATATTTCTTGCTGAAAAAAGTGAGAAGACTAATACCATTTGCATGCCTCTACATTAAATATGAAGCTACAACCAGCAACCAATTAGCTTAGCTTAGCACAAAGACTGGAAGCAGGAGGAATCAACTAGCCTAGCTCTGTCTGAAAAAGATTTCTGCCTACCAGCACCAATCAAAATGCACTTATGAACAAGTTATATCTTGTTTGTTTAATCTGCACAAAAACCAGTAAAACTAACACACTGAGGTTTTTACGTGGGGTTTTGTGCAAAAATTAGTTGAGGAATTAACACTCTGTCAAACAACATTTTATTTTATGATAAACAAACATGATATCATTTGTTAATTAGTGAGCCAGTAGAAGTAGAAGGCAAGCAGTTTCCACTCTTTGTGCTAAGCTAAGCCAACTGCCTGCTAGCTGTAGCTTTATATTTATCGTACAGACATGAGATTGGTATTGATTCTCATCTAACTCTGGGCAAGAAAGCGAATAAGCATATTTCTCAGAAATGTCTATTAACTAAGTATTTCTTTAAAGTGTGTAATACGTAGTGAGAATAAATGTTTGTATGAATCATGGAATAAACAACCTTGTTTAGATTGTTGTTTAGATGGAAGGTTATTGTGAGGTTATTATTGTGTAACACGTTTTAGGTTTTATCTCTATGTGAGCCACATACCGTGGAGCCCCTATGCACCAGCATATCAACAGCACGTAAACCAAATTCTTCCACTCTGACCACAAAGCTGTCTCTCTCCAAGCAGGGCAAAATACTGCAGATGAAGAGAGAAAAGAAAAGGTGAGTGTATTTGCAGCACATCGCTTCAGTGTAGTGATTTTGCTTACTACTTGTAGAGTCTTTGTCAAAGATTTTTCTGCTACCTTGCCATGATTCAGATTTTACTAAACATGCTTACAAGATAAAATATACTGGTTGGGAATATATTTTTATTTCTGGCAAGCAATGACATGTGGATTGTTTGTACCACTATAACCCTATTTGACATTATTGGCGTTTCTGTTGAGCTGAAATGAACACCCGCAAGCTTTTAGGAATTAAAGGGCACCAGCTGTTGGCACCAGCTGATAATTGGCACCCAGTGTTGAATCACTAAGGGAGTACGGACTGCATCTACTGTAATTCACTGGGGAAAAAATGAATAAACACAACGGGAGATATTGTTTCTGGATTAGTGCAGCAGAGTATTATGAATATAAAGCTATAATCCAACCTGCAATCAATGCAAACAATCAGGGTATTATCAGGTGCACAGCAGGGTGTAACTACTCAGTACAGAGTTTCAATGAGACAATACTCCTACTGCCACATCTGCCATACCACAGCAGACCTAAATAATAAGCAGGGTGTCAAGTTGGGAGCACTCAGGCTTCTAAACCTATATCTCTGGGGAGCTCCAATGTAAACAAAAGTTTTAATAATTAGATGAGTCTGTATGCGGCACAGTTAATTGCCTCATCATGTTGTCTCACCGAATTCAAGGAGCAATGTGTCATCTTTATGCATGCCGATGAAAAACACAGACATGATTTATCACTACACATTATCACTACATACAGTATTCCTAGGCCTTTTTGAAAATTGACTTTCTCTATAGTGGTGTGAAGGAGCACTTAAGCATGGTGTGAGTGCTACTCAACATGTCTTCACTCTGATATTTGACTGCTGATTAGTCTCTAAGTTGTGTGTGTCTGCGAGTATGGATATCTGAGTACTACATGCATGTACGCAATGCAAGATTTCTGTTTTCTCGTATACAGTGTGTCTATAGTTGTATACATTTGGCATACTGTAAACATAACATGGTTTTGATCAACAAGATGCCGATTACTTCTAATTTATTTTAAAAAAACACTTGACTGTGTAGCACTGACCGGGCTTTTAGTCGTTTGTTTTGTAGGGATCCGCTTCCAATTTGCTGACATCTAGCTCCTGAAGAAATGAAAGTAATCCAATTTAAAGATTTCACCAGCTTGTTAAATTAGCGCCAACTTCTGAAAATGTATTGTATCCTTTTGAGTAATTCAGAAAACACATCTAATTACTGTCCTTTCCATGTTGGCCCAAAAGTGCATGCCCACGCATATTGAAACAAGAAATTATACATGCCCATATTGGACGTGATACGGAGGGAAAAAAACATTTGCACACATTACACGTAATGAAGAAGAAGAAGTTTGATTTTAATAGCTCACTATTACTGTGCTGTCCCTTACAAATATGAGAAGTGTTGAATGTTCTCAGCCCATGGTTTCTTTGGTATTGCTGTAAACACATAGACGTTGCTCTTGTTTGCCGCCTCTGGATATCAATACTTGTAATTTTCTTTGGCCCATTCTGAAAATACATAAATTACACTATCTGTGTTTCTCTGTGGGGTCACAAACCAAACGTCGCAGGTTGTGGCTGCCTGGAGAGAGAACCCTCCCCTTTCACATTTCCAACCCTCATTCTGACAGCAATACCTACTGCTCACTCTGTAAGATGATGGTGATAGTGAAGATGAACATGACGATAGTGAGAGTGATGGCGGCCCTGTTGGTTGTAATGAGCATGATGATGATCATGATCTGCTATTTCTGCCAATGACAGCGTTGAGTCTTTCACAGGTAAAGAGAAGCGCAGCACATATGCTGGCTATATCAGGTTGACAGTAGGGGTCCAGGCCAGCAACAGCAGGATAGGTGAAATCACATTAAGTGGAATGAATGTGATTGGGCCCCAGGCTTGTCATCAACACACAGGCCTCCAACTGCTTCTGGATTACATCGTGAAGGGCAGCGGAGAAGGATCCAAAAATTGCAAGCAATTTACCGGAGGGTGTTTGGAGGTAAGTGTGTATATGGACTTGTGTATATTTGAATTCAAGAATGACAGTGTCTCTAGTATGAAGTTTGAACAATGAAACAGACATGCGCCAGGCCTCTTGGCGAAGAAACAGGGCAAAAAATCACCACTTTTAAATTGTAGGAGCACCTGTTTTTCGCCACCAGCAAAGCACACTTTCAGTCCCAGCTCTACTACTTACACTGTCAAACAGCCTCTTAAGTGTCACCCTGTCTTGTAACGACACATGCACTCCGGAGGATGTCTCTATCTCTCTGTGTCACTTTGGTTCTGACAGCTTCTCTTTAGACTCTTATTCTGTGGATGGGACCAGTTTTCTGATCCATCAATCCTCGAGAAGACGAGTGGACAGGGGAGGAGAGGAAAGGAGAGGAGAAAAGAAAAGAAGACAGAGGAAGAGTGTAGTGGGTGGAGATGAGAGCAGACTCGTCAGACATACACAGTTGGCTTTCTCTGATTAAAATAGCACGTTTTGGAACGCCACGCCACGCTGGTTGTGAAGTGGCGCATCTATGTGAAGGCCCTGGTCGATAGCACTCCACCGCAGCGGAATATGAAAAGTATTGATCTGCTTTTTACCTCGGACAGCTTTGAGCACAATGCCTGTGATGTTTCTGTAGCCAACCTTCAAAGTCAATACACTTTTCTCTACATCACTCTGACTTGTAAAGAGAAGGAAAAGAGAGAAAAAGAGATTCCTGTCATACCAGACTGAGAGCTGCGTTCTACTGTGGGCTTTGTGTCTGAGAGGTCATGCTGGATGTTGTGTTTATTACCTCATGGATCTGATGCAGTGGACAGGGAAGGATGAATGGGGTGAGGATTTGGGTCAGATGGAGAAAGGTTAGAGCCAGAGAGAGGCAGTTTGTGGCAGTGAGGGACAAAGGCTGGAGTCAGAAAGATGAGGTCTAGCCAAGGCCACGACCCCATGTCTTTCACACATGTACACATGAGGGTAATTTCTCATGTTTGTGAATCAGCCAGACAAGACAAACACACAAAAAGTCTTTTAAACACATACAGAGAAAAAAACAGACAGTTTCAAATAAGCAGCTTTAAGCCTTCAGACTGTGGAAAATCAATGGAATCAAGAAGAACTGACAGACGCGTTTAAGGGCACAGATCTCGTGTAAGAGAATCCTCCTCCGCAGAGAGACCTACTGAAAGAAACACACTTGGGACAATCCTCACTGTTAAAGCTTGCTGATCCCGGATCAGAGTAGGGGGAGATCTGCAGGGAGTAACACAGAGAGACAGACAACCAGAAAGCATCGGAATAACGGATTGTGGCCTCTGAGACCATAGAGAGCTGCTCCACTCAGGAAATAACACAGACTGACACAGAAGGAAATGGAAGTCAAGTCAGTCTCCTTTGTTGAGCCTTTCTCTGGAAATTTGCATTGTTCTCATGCACTTTAATGGTGCTCTTAAAGACACTGGAGGCTATGTAGGGACCATAAGCGGAAGTAGCGTGGGTGCATGGGGGCGTCCAACCCAGGGCCCCGGCTAGTAGGGGGCCCCTTACGTGGGTATGCAGTTTAGCTGTTTACCTAGTTGATTTTTGTGGACACGGACGAACAGCAAGACTGCATGCAGCTATGCTGTACCTTGGAAATTCAGCAGCTCTTATCAAATGAAACAGTCCCTTCACTCCTGGGGTGAGTTCGGCGCCGACAAAACGCAGCAAAATGTTTTTACCAATGGAATAATGCCTGCTGTGTACGCAAGCGCACTGAATTTTCCTGCCTTTTTAACACCGTTGTGTTTACAAACTTGTCGCAGCTGATTGGGCAACACCTGAGAAATGCCCACCAAATGGGAGAAAACATACCTCGAAGCCCGTTGCAGAACGTTGCGCAATGTTGCAAGAAAACATGTTGTTCAATCAGAAAACGTTACAAACCGGTGAAAAACGTTTTGAGATTGAACTCGCCCCTGGTTTCCACCACAAGAATGACAATTACCAACAAAAAAAACTATATTTTAAGGAGACACGTTATAATAAACATAAATCATAAAGCAAACTTATTAGCACATTTTAACAAAACTCCCTTCACTCTCATGCATCATGGGAATTCTGGGGGATGGACGTAGGCTGCGTGTGTGCCGCGGTTTATTTACAGCGTCAACTCACACCGGAAGCCTCTTAGAAGTTTTTCAGCAGCGGGGCATGTAGCTGCCCCACGTTAATGACTTGTTTTTAATATGTCCTTTTTGTGCTTCTACAACCTTCAAAGCTCTCTGTGGCCCGCTTTCGTTTCTCGTCTTGACCATAGACTGTATATGTATCTAGTAATTACCACAGGGAGCATTTCAGAATAAGTTTTGCCTGGCGGATTTTGCCGACACGTTTAGATTTTGTTGATTTGGTAATTGGTGCTTTCTTTTTGTGCTTCTACTATGATTAAGTAGGGAGCCACTGCAGCTCTTCTGGTGTGAGCACAAACATTTAGTAGAATGGCTGTGATCAGCTCCGGCGGCAGCGACGCAGATGGACTCAGTGGACTTTCAGAGTGAGTCCAGGGTCATGTAAAGTTTAATTTTTTAAATAACTTGGTAGCAGGTGGACCCCGTGATGAAGCTCCGCCCCCACTGTGCAGAGAGTCTAGTTCCACTGCCGGTAGGGACACTTGTATGGCGCTGCAATCACTACCTTTAATATAAAATCTCTCAGCCTGATTATGTCTCCTGGTCAGGGGCATCAGGTCTATTCAAGAGTATGGGCGAGGAAGTGGGAAAACAGTAAGGGACTGTGATTACAATCGAGTGAGTAAACGCACCAGGGTGGCTGAGAATTGGACACATCTGCTGTGATCAGAGGGGAGGTGTGGCTCTGCGGACCTCTAAGTAGCTGGATTAACCACCGGCCACGGGGCTATTGATGTTATTGAACTGACAGGCTGATGAATGGAGTCCTTCCGCAAGGTGTATGAGTTTGCTGCTGTAGCTGGTCAGCGTGTTTGAGAATTTAGAACTGCCAGCAATTACTCTTGAAAGCAAAGGATTTTTGTTAGGGAGCCTTTGATTATTTGGGGGAGAGTCAAAATTTGCATGATTAACAGGAAATATGCCCTGAGGCCACAAACCTCAACTACCCTCAGTTAACGGTAATTAATCCATGTTACAAAGGTTAACTTGCTGTCTGCTGCCAGACGTGTTTGTCAATAGGGACTTAAAAAAAAAAAGAGAGAGATCCCCATCAGTTATGAGTAAATGAGTCATGTGTATAGTCAAGACTCATTGCTTTGTTACAACTAGGACAATACAGTTGTTGGTTCTTATATTTCCGAATTAAAGTAAATCCCAAGTCATTATTTCATGCTGAGCAGCTGTTTCCCTTTGTGCAGCATCACTAAGCCGAGAAAGGAAAAGCTTGATAAAGTGAGAGAAAATACGTCCTGTCTTTATTTAAATATCCCATTCTGCAGACCTGACTCTCTGTTTTGAGAGAGTCAATTAGACAGTCAAAGATTCATTCCAATTACTTTCTTAATCTAATGTGCCAAGTTGCTCTCATAGCACATTGTGCAGTCATTTGGGGAAGCTTATGGTACATTAAAAGTATTCAGAAAGAGTTCATCTTTCTAAAGATGTTTTAACAGGGTAGCTAAAATGGTACACTAGCCTGCCTCATAGTCATGAGTAACTATTATAGCATATAGTTTATATACCACTTTGTTATGCTATCTAATCATCTTGCTTTCTAGTTTGGATTAAGGGGGGACAAATTGGCAACATTGTGTACCTAAACATTCATGCCAATAAAGCTAATTGAAATGAAAATGAAAAATGAAATCTGCTGCTCTACACAAGCACCTGTAGAGGTGAACAACTTTGCAGTGAACATTTTTCTTCCTTTTAGTTTACCCTTTATTTAAGTAATCTTTATTTAACCCCTCGACGCCTGAGAAACCAGTGCTTCCAAAAGGTTCCTATGTATCGAATATACACAAACAGGCATTGGGTGAATACATACTTGGCTGAAGTCTGAAAAGAAGCGGTGTGATGCGGATTTGCGACAATCGGTGTTAAGGGGTTAAAAAGTATCTCATCATCATCATCATCATCATCATGCTGTCTCAGCTTACACTTTCTAGCTGTCTTTAACTTCCTTGTGTGCAAGAGCTTGTCTGCTGTACAGTATGAGGGCAATCACACACTTGCATTTGAGATACAATCCCATTCTCACGCGAACACACATGCACATACGCACACAGACACACTCTCTCGCTGTCTAACCACACGCAATCAGGCAACAGGTTTCATTTTTTAATTTCTAATATTTACATGGCTGCAAAGGTTCCTGAGGGTGTTGTTGGCTACACATTTCTCTTCTCTGTCTGACAGGCAGAGGCTAGATTCACTCAGCTGAGCTCCACCAGTGAACTGCAAATCACTTCCCATTCAGACAAGCAGTCATCCTGACCACAGCTGACCTGGATCCTCCCGCTTACAGAAAGCAAATCTTGATCATCTGCATGACACAGTGTTAACAAACTACACCTGCCTCCTCTTTGATATACAGGCTAGAAGAGAATTTAAAGCCAAACACCAGCTCTGGAAAAACAGACACATTAGGACAAGCCAAGCCAGAGAGATAAAAGCTAGAGAAAAGATCCCCAGTGGAAAAAAAGGAACTGGTGAACAACAGAAGGATGAGTTCATCCTCTTTTATGGAAATAATCTGTTATTGTCCATCAAGAAAGCATGAACAACCATTCTAGGGAAACATTAACTTGGCTCCCAAACAAAGCCATCGGGCCAATCACATACTGGCGATATTTCAATGACTGTTGTCTCAGCTCTTATTTCTTCTTTACCTTGTCTTGACCCAGGGTGGTGTATCTTAACTATGTTGGCTTAGAGAGATTTTGAAGAGGCTGCCCTTTTATTTGTGCTTTTATTACTCTTATTAAAAATTTATTACTGTTTGTGTTTTAGTGGGGAAATTCAAACATTTTCCACTAAGGATCAAAAGTGACATGTTTATATAAATGGATGAATTTGGAGGTTATTAATAGCCGACAACATTATGTTATTGCGAAAAAAGAAGTTTGAGTTGGTTTGGCTGAGTTTATTCTATAATAATGTTACAATCTACAATCTCTGTCTAAAAGTTTGTCATTTCACAGTCCAAAAATGTAGAGGATTCATTATGTCTGTGTATGTTTTTTAAATTTTTATTGTGGCCATGATTACATTTTCCACATTTCCTGAAAGAAAACAAAATTAACTCAATTTATTCTTGGCTGTAATTGTTCGTCAAATAAAGCGTCACTTTATAAATTTATAAATTGGAATCCTTGTTTGGGGGGGCAATTAGAAGTCTGTTACGAGTGGAATTTAGAAATGTAGGCAACAGCTCTGATTTCACACAATGCTGACCTCTCATCTAAAATAAGACTGCTTTTAGAAAAACACGAACAATGAAGAACAAAGGAAAGTAGAAAAACCATTAAAAGAGAACAATTCCCCAAGTATGTCCCTTCCTTTTGTTTCCTTTCACTACAAACAGAAGGATCTTTAAAAAAAACGCTCAGAATAGCTGTGAGGAGACAGGCTGTCAGTGTTTTAACCATAGATATTAAATTCCTGAATAGTGGCTTTACATGTTGTTTATGATGTTACAATGGTCGGAGTTGGACAGGCAGACAAGACTCCTGGAAGCTGGTCATGTACTGTCCGGCCACTGGTGCACATGCCTACACACACTCTCACAGTCTGGGGCTGGCGGCGGTGCCAGTTTATTGTTCAACATGTTTAGTTTTGAGATACAAATCCTGCCCCCTTTTGATGAAGTCATTTCTGGCTAGAAATTAACTACATCACACAAGAGCAACAAAAGAAAGTCGGAGAGACGTGCTTGGTTGTCACGTAGCTGAATGTAACCACAGTGTTGATATGTAGACTTTTAGCTAATTACACCGAGGACAGTTTACTAAAGGACAATAAAATGGAGCCAAAAACAATGAGGTAGGAATCTGCAGTTAACATTCCTATTGAGCATAGTGAGCAGATCATTCAGAGAGTGCTACAGAAAACTTGAAGCTTACTCAAAAAAGCTTTTCTCTGTCTACCTGTTCTTGCACCAACCAGGAGGGTAGCAGAGAATTTGACTTTTGACTTGACGGCTGTTTCTTCAAATCCCTGTGCTGGGAACATGAGGGCAGAGCAAAATAAAAAAGCTAGCACATTCACAAGTAACTTCTGTGGAAATGACCCTGAGCAAGGCAATTAACACCCGGCTGGTCAAGTAGAAACGCTCGGTGAACAACAGTAGGGAAACTTTTGGCTCCCAGAGGTGCGAATGTGTGTGACTGAATGTGGGTGAAGCAGGGCGTTTCTGAAAGGCATCCTGGCACGCTCGGTCAAACGAGCCTGAGTAAATAGAGGTAAATAAATAAATAAAGCCTGTTTTTGAGAGCCCAGCCACAGCAGAGGAAGCACTGTCATGCTGGTTTGAAAAAGATCCCCGAACACTGTCTAAAGAGCACAGCAGGGAACGTTGCCTTGGCCCACATCCTGTGCAAATTCACCCCATTTCAGTTTATTCAAAACACAATATTCTCATTACGCTCAGTTGGCTCGCTGCACTGTCATTTCATCTGGCTTCCCGCACACCAGCACATTAGCCCCTTTGGTCTAGTAATGTTCAGAACATAACCCATAAAGAACCATTGTAATGTGTCTTTGCCTCATTATTGCCAGGTCAGTGTATGGAGCAACACAGGAGAATAGGGTGCCTCGTATGGCTTGTTAATTCAACACCTCTCTCATTCAGAGCAGCATTTGTACAGCTGGCCTTTTGAAGGGAGTTCAAACTATATACTCCTACACATGCAGACACATAGATATGCAGTGACACCGCACACACAGACACACATATCCTAGTCCCTGCTCTGACATCACTCTACACCACCGGTTCCTGCCCAACCTTCAGCCCCCACCTTGGGAAATCACCCAGAGCCTGTCCAGCCACCAGGGCGTGAAATACACACCCCTGGAAAGCAACTGAGCTGGGTGGAGGGACTGGGTGGTTGGGGTGGTGAGGGGCCAAGAGGTGGCGAGTAGCAAGTGTGAGCGTGTGAGGTTTGGAGACGGAAAACGAGGGGCGAATTCGGTGAGGAAAATGCAAAGAGGAATGTGTATATGTGACTGTTCTGGAGGGAGCGGAGGGGGTGTTGATTGCTTTGGGTGGTGAGAGATGGAATTGAAAAAGGATTAAATGGACACTAGGTTTCAGGAGGGGGGAAAGGAGGGGCTGCTTTGAAAGGAGGTCTGGCGGTGCACTCTTGGCCTTGACACTGGGGCTCCGTCACGCCTCACGTCTCTGCGAGCCACTTGGGCCTGGCGCTCCAGAGGGGAGTCGGCCCAGCCTTTGTTACAGTGGAGGAGTGGGGAGTGACAAGGCATACCAGCATGTCTGACATGTCAGAGCAGTTGGCTGGGAGACCCTGAATCTAGTTGGGTCTGACGCTGGCCATCTGTAGCTTTAGAACAGGGTTGGGCTGTTTTAATTGATGAAAACTGCCCCGGGGAGGATGTGAGATTGTGCTTCAAGGAGAAAACAAAGAGGGGCCGGTGAATCAGGCATTGATTAAATGTGCGTGAGTTATTTCAGCGAGCAAACAAGACCAGCGTATCCTTGGAGGAACCCTAATGGTAGGTAAATCAAAGAGAGAGTATTTTTCAGCTGAAAGGCAAATAGAAATATGCATGATCAGATTTGAGCATTGCTCAAGTCCCCAGTTGGATGTATTCATCCTTATTCCGTTCTCTCAAAGAGCTCCATTTAATGTCACCAAGCAAAGGGAAGTGATGAAATGGAGCAATTATGTATCCATTTGTGCTATTCAGGTGAAACCAGGTGTAAAATTTCCAATCTGTGCACCTGCTGTATCTTTAATTCATTGTGCTTTCTCACCAGTGTTGCCGGTTAGATGGTAATATCCAAAATATGGAGAAAATATTATTGCAATAAATCTATTTAGCATTATCATATTGCTTCCAGAGAAAAGGATTGTTTTTCCTGTGTAGGTTTACCCCAAAAATTACAATAGCTAAGTGATCATAGTAAAACAAATCTTATAGGAGAAACATTACAGAATTGTTGAGTTGTGCTGTAATAAGAGCAAGAACACATTCCAATAAAACAAAATTGTCTCTCATCAAGAAGCAACATACTTAATTTGATATCCAGACATTTAGGAATATGAGAAAGAAAACAATGGCGCATTCTCGTCCTGAATGTGGAGAATTACATTCTTTGGTGAAAACAGATAGTCAAGTCATCTCCTGTCGGGCTGCAGATTAATTTTCGAGTTTGTGCATATAAATATTCATGAACTACCTTGAAAAGCGATGTCGGACTTTATAAGGCGGTCAGCGGAGAAACCAACAAACCCCCCTCCCTTCTCTGCAGCTGTGCTGATGAGGAGGGGGGTTAGTTCATGATGAAAGACTCTCACTATCCACGACCTTTCCAGTCTAAAACAAAGATTTGCACAATTAACTACTTTTAAATGTCATCCAACTGCCAAATCTGCATATCAACGGCAAGCCTTGCATAGAAATTAGGATGTTTGTAGAGGAATCATTTTTCTCCCCGTTCCCATCCCAATGCCACCAAATCTTTCTCATTTTAGCCAGGAAGGAAATGTAAATGTCAACATATCTTGTGTGGAAATCCTTCTGTTGCTAATTAACCTTTGCCGTTTAGAAGCTAGACTGAGCTCTGCCTAAACACCGTAATTAACTCCAGCTTGAAAGACAGAGAGACAACATCTACATGGAGCCATAAAACAAGCGGGAGTCACAGTGACTTCATTATCCTTTGCCGACAAACATACTCTGCACACCTCACATTTTTGAGGGCACTCATTGGTTGATATTTTCCCCGGGCGGCAGGAGTGAGTCTATTGGGAGGATGTAAAAAATTTGGTGGATTAACAAATCTCATTTCTTTTTATCTTCATGAGGTTGGACGGGAAAGCTAGTTTAGTCGTAGCCCCTGGTGAGAAGCAAACCATTATAGGGGAATTCATACTCATAAATCTTCATACATCAAGTCAAGGACTGCCGGGGTCTGTCATGTTCAAGTTCAATTTCCAGATGCAGTGACTGGGAGGAAAATTCGTCCTCTCTAACAGACTTCAACCATCCAAAACAAGTAAACCAGCCAGGGTAATTCAAACACTTTCTTCTGGTGTTCTCTGTAGGTCTCGTCGGAGCCTGAACTCCTCTGGAGCTCACTCCTGCAGCTCAACGGCAGTGTCACTTACAAAGTCAACCCATTTACATCTTCACTATTCAAAGCGACACTCTTTCAACTACAGAATCAACACAAATCAAAAGGCAGGCAGAATACCATAGGTAGCTGGGCAAAATATCTCCTTGCTCCCCAGGGAGTGGGGGTGAGAACAGTATATGATGACAGACAGGAAATATTTTCTTTTATATATTGATAAATATTGAAGCTCTTGGAGCACTCAGGCCAGATGCAGACAAATGACTGACATAATTTCCAAGAGAAAGGAAGAATCTATGTTTGGAGAGGGCAAAGGTGAAGCGGAGAGAATGCTGGGAAGTGCCAGAGTAAAGTTGATTCAGTGTAGGACGAAGGGAAGCTTTAGCAGACTAGACCCTCCTCAGTGGGAGGCAGTCAGAAAGAGAAAGAGACCCTTTAACCACAAGCAAGGCATCTGAGGCAAAGACGAACAACCAAGGTTATGCAAAATACTTTAAAACAAGACATTACTTGTTCAGGGATGCTATGAAGATGAAAGTCGCTGTGCACTGTACAGAGTTTTTGGTATAAAATGGGGAGATGCGATCAGTAGATACAATCAAGTACTGTCCGACCTTATCATGGGCACCACCATTTGCTGGATCAACAAGTTACTGCATGCTGCCCTACATTACAAAAAACAAAAAAGCTCTGACATACTTAGTTCTTGACAGCACACCAACGCTTAAGGAGGGTGGGCCGCCATGTTTCTAAAACACAGGCTTCATCATGACTAGATGCTCTGTATCAATTCTTGTGAGGAAGTTAAAAAGAGTCCCCACCTTTTCAGTTGAGGACATCCGTCAATGTCAGCTATGATTAGGTCTTGAAAAAATACAAATTTCTTTGAAAAACTAGACTGACGCCCTTGCAGGTCCGACATGAAAAATGTCCTGTATGGTCAACGCCAATTCTTATCAGCACCTCATTAAAAATGTAATGACCACATGAATATTTACCAAGTTTAATTACTGCTCTATATTGCTATTCTGTCGTGTCCTCCACTCTTTTCTTTTCCGGAGGGCAGTCTCTCTTCCAAGTGCTGGACGAACGCCTCTTTCCACCTTGATGAATATTGCAGGAGTCTAAGGAGTGTGAGCCATTGATGGAAACCACCTCAATCAGCAGGAGAATCAATGGCATACACTCACATTTGTAAAGGTGCTAATTGGCGGCAGTAAAATTCAGCAAGCTGCATAATTTACCCAAGAGAGAAATGGGAGTGCACCAAGATCAGCTCATTTGCAGCAGACATATTAAAAAACCCTGTCATTCTAAAATCAGAAGGCCTTCAACAGATGCAGAGGAGACCAAACCAGAGGCCAAATTATTAATGTCTCAGCTTGTCAGGGCCAATGAAGTACAAGCTATTGAAGAAGGGTTTTTCTTACTGGAGAAGTAACAATGAAAACCTCTTCACTGAAGGACCGAGTCTCACGGGCAGTACCTGGCACTCTTCTCTCAACCAATCTTTGTTATGCGAACATACAGTATTAAACACATAGCCAAACACACAAGAAAAATACATCTAACAATGCTATTACTGTACAATTACACCTGACAGAAAAACATTCTGTTAATATTTTGTCTCTTATTTCTTATAATTGGTGAAAGAGGAGGGCAAGCGCTCCACTCCCCTTGCAACAATAATTGCACTTTTCTCACCCGTTTATCTGAGAGAGCAGTGAAGTAAGATCAGAATGGAGTGCAGCGGAGAGGAAGAGTGACTTAGAAAGTGTGGCTGTGAATGACGCCGAGTTCATCACAGACTACTCAGACCTGCTTTGTCCAGACACTGGCCAGGGAGAAGCAGAAAACATCTCAATGGTAGAGCTTTGGTGCACCGGGAACAGGTGAAACCCTTCATGTTGACAAACCGCCCTAGTGATTACCAAAACACATCCAACGTAATGGCAATATCTGTAGCAGATTCTGGCCGGGGACATTTGTTGCATACGATACGTCGTTCTTTCATTTCTACCTATGTTTCCTCCCTGTATCTACACTGCCACTATCTAATAAAAGAAAAATGACAAAAGTAATTAAAACAAAGATTTCATATTTTTCTAACATTTTTAGTCACGCAAACAACAACTCCCTTCAGAAAATTTCAAAGAAAATCAAAACGATACACAAGGTTTCAACTGTTATTTTGTGCTCAGTTTCAGGCAGCTGTTGTTCAAACAGCTACAGGAGGTGGACAGTATAATAAACACCTGCGAAATCTCTTGCAATCCAACATAAGAGCCAATTCCTGCAACAAATACTACCTTGCGAAGCTTATAATATAGGACCATTCCAAAGAGGGAACATTTTTGGGGAACATAAAAGAAAACCTTTGGTACAAAACCACAAATTGCAGCCATAAAACACACCATAGTATCGAAACAGCACATTTCTGACACAGTCCCAGAAAACACAAAGGTAGCAGTTGTTGCAGTGTTTGTATGTGGATATTCCACGGGTGTTGGCGTCTCTGTACCAAGTGCAATTTTGACGTGAAAAAGTGGAAAATGTAAGTTTCCAATTTATAATCACAAGTTATCCTCACCTATCTCTGCAAGTAAGATGCTGAGAAATGAACACAAAGACCTTTGCATCCTTTTTGATGCTATCTCTAGTGTTTGATCACCAGACATGAAACAACACAAACATATTAAACAGTAAAATAGGAACTTGAAAGGGCCAATACTGTGAAAGCTTTTTAGCTCTTTGAGACCTTTGCTTTCTTGCTGGGCAGCAAGCTGATGTCTGCCCGCTTTGTCTCAGATATGAAGCTCCTATGATTGTGACAATAGGTCTGACCTTGACATCACAAGTGTACCTTAATGGAAATGCAAGTTGATTGATGTGTCACGGTGCACAATAGAAAAGAGATAATCGAAGCATGGGTACCTGTGGCAAACATCTTTATTTCTAACAATACACAGGCTTTGCTATGCCATACTTGCACATTCCAAGGCCTTTGGCTGTGATGGAAAACATGCTGGCATCCTGATTTGCATTTTACCTGAGAATAAAGATGCAAATGTGTTCAATAAAAATTTCACCATGTCTACCATTATAGTAATGGTGTTCTTTGGGCTGAAATATAGTTGATGTAAGTCTGGAAAAACCTGCAGGGAAAAAAATGTTTAAGCAGTCCACAGATGATGTAAAATGAGCGGAAAAGTATTCCACTGTGATTGTGAATATTCTTCTCCTGCCTCAATTCCACACATACAAAAGGAAAAGAGAAAAAATAGCTTGAAGTAGTAGTGTTTTATTCATCTTTATGTAAATCCAGTCATTTACGGTTGCCTTAACAAATCAGGAATCAAGTGTGTCAACATCTAGCAGAGAAGAAAGTGCATATGGGGATTACAAAAGAACAGAAACAGAACAAAAACAGGCTGAGAGAGAGACTCTCCATCGATTAAAGTCTACAAATCCTGACAAGGGTAAAATTAACATGTTTTTAATTGTCTGAAATCTCTATATGCTGTAGAAAGTTTACCATTCTACTCAAATCCTAAGCTCAGTCTTTTGTTCATATCTGAGTGACAGTGTGTGGAGGCTGAGCCCAGAGCTGGTTCACACCATAGAAAAATACCCTGGTTATTTGCATTTTTAACTGTACACTACTGAGTTTCTATAGAATAGATGGAAAATGATCAAGTCTTACCTACCTATTTCTACTGGCCCTGGTTATAGGCCCACTCCAATGTTTTCTTTACATCCTACATCACTAACAAAGATAAATCCCTCATTGCATTGCTACATAGATAATGTTACAAGTATATGTTCAAAACTGATATTAGGCTAAATAAATCAAACACAGTATTTATTTATATGTATATAACAGATCAAATAATGAGAATATGGTATCAGATAAACTCAGAGCACATAAACATTTCTTTAGTAAATTCTGGGTCAATTTCAGGTTGCTAATTGGATGGCAATTACCTACTAACCACTTAAGGCAACGTTTCATCTTACCTGTCATCATGGCGGTTGTGGTTAATATCCTGACCCAGGGTTTTTCAGTAAAGGCAACTTCTATTTAAATCACTGTTTGATTTTATTCTGTGCTGACTCAAGGTGATACTCAGTCAATGCTAAATATGTGCATGGCATCAAAAACTGCATTGTTCCCAAGTAATAGAGAGTCACTATGTAAACATGCAGTTTTGGAGAAGTAATCAATGCTGTTTTCCTGCCATGCATTTGCCAGGAGTTTGACTGACCCTGGCCTGAATTTTTCTTCTGTACCATGACAATGTGCATAATAAGTCACAGAAAAGAGCTCTGTCCTTCAAATGGGAGCCTTGTCAACAATCCAACACACACGCAAGAGTCCACGAATGCCTTTAACACTGTACTGAACATCCAAGAAAAGAAAAATCTTCTAAATGGAGAAAATAAACATCACAGATTTCTCAAAATGCCTCAAGTAAGGTCTGAAGCTCTGGCAGCTCAGTTGTCTTCCGGACTGAAGTTGTGGGATGTCATCTCCGGATTTCCAAGTCTCTGCTCTGTCTAGTGCTATCTTACTGCAGCAGTTGAATTCAGTTTGAAGAGTAAACACTGCAGAGGGCGCAGTGCTCGGGAACATCGCGTTCCAGTTGGAGGCGACAAACCATTTTTAATCTATTCTCATTAAAAACAATTCTGGTCCGACCATCGCTGAACGTCTTTGATTTAATGATGCGTTAGTTTGAATCTTTTTCACGTGTTCAAGACCAGTCCGAACAAACAACTCTGAGGACGATTCAGTCAAGGTGACTAAAACCAACAAGTGGTGGTGTATGAAGTCTCATTTAATTACAAAATACCAAGAGCCCCATATTTACTTAAATGATTAAAATGGGAGATTTGCTTCAAATGAAACACTTGAATGGACCTTTCTCTGTGAGTGTGTAGCTACATGTTCACATGCATGTATTAATCGTGGATGAGAAGCAAACATGACTGAGTTTCAAATATTGTGTATGTGTCTGTACACAAAAAGGGCCTCTGTGTTTGTGTGTGTATGTATGTGTGTCTGTGTGTGATCCAGCAGTAGCTACGAAGTGTTCGATGTGTTGGGGCTCCAGCCCATTTGATAAGCTCTCTCCAGGGTTCTCTTGCAGTCCTGCATCACCGTGCTGAAAACAATGTGAGGGTACTGGACCACCAGCCTCTCCACCGTCTCCTCGTTCACCTGCAAAACACACACACACACTCAATAACAATACATTCAAGAATACTTTTTTCTTTAATTATTAGTAGACATCAATCAATGGCAAATCAATCAAACCTGTTTTAATGTTCATATCAGCACCTGAGCATATGAGCATCTGTAATTTTAATACAGACTAGATACATCTTGAAACCATCCTTTAAAGATACTGGGCTATTTGACTGTTTGAACTTCTGGTTAAATGTTATTGGTGGTTGTAGCTATTGTTACTTTATAGGCATTTATCAAAAATACAATATTAGTACATTTATTAGCTCCAATGTCTAGCCCTGCGTTAACACACTGAGCATCTCATGATATTGTGTCAACCAATCAGGCACTTTATTTTTAGAACCATTGAAGAATCTCCATATCAGAACAGATTTCCAGGGAGTCCTGGTTGGTTATTAAAAAAGGACAAATCATCTTAAAACTATATAAATGTAATAGAATTATTGCTTTAGGTCTAATTAATACAGATTTTTAAATTACTTAATATAAATGGAGAAATTTAAAAATATGTCGACCATCTCTGCATTGCTCCATGATGCCTTATTAAGATAAACAGAAACAAAGATTGAATTGTAAGTGCCCTGTCAAAATGGCAGTGTACTAGACTAATATGAAGCATAGGCAGAGCATTGAGTGTATGCACGCATACACACAAAATTGGACTATGGCAATGGGGTTAGCACCAGAGGACAGCTGAGCTCACCAGGCTAATGAGGCCTTCATGTTCTCAGAGGACTAGAAAGACAAGCAGCTAATAGCCACTCCCGCACCTCTTTGCCAGTCTAACACTCTGTCAGACCTTCACTAAGAGCCAAGAGTGAGAAAGCCTGAGAATCTGACAAAGAGCAGTGGCAGAGTAACCCTGGAGACCTTGAGGGGTTAACCGCAACCCACCCAGAACCAACCCCCGCCCACCCGCGAGCGTGACACTTTCCAGGGGAAATGATATATAAACACTCATACACATGTTGAGCACACAGTCATCCGTTGTTGCCAAAGCAGTGACAAAGTGTTTCACAGTTTTCCCCGAGTTCATTGCCTGAGAGCCCTTTGGTTTCTGTGTTTTCTGGAAGAAAAGTCTTGCATGGTAAGAGTTCCCTGGCTCTTGCTCAGGTTATAATGTGTTTTGGTTGTCGTTTTCTGTCTAATGTCTTCTTTCTCTTCATCAAACAGTGGTGGGAATCAACAATTCCTTGTCAAGTAGAGAAATTGAGAAAACAAACGGACAGACAGATGTACAAAAAGATAAACGGAGTCAGGATAAAACCAGCAGAATCAAAGAGAGAAATAAGTGTGTTTGAGTGAACAGACTAAGTATGCCTCTCGGGTCACAGAAGGAAGATGGAAACTCGGCACAGCACAAGTGAATTCAGTAAGACTAAAAGGCAACAACAGCCTGTTAGCTTTCCCTTTGATTGCCAAGGAAGAAACAGCAAGCTGGAGTTCGGGTTCTTGACGCAAACACACCCTTTCAGGACACCATCGATGCAGGAAAAATAAAATAAAACCAAGACCACAGGGTCAAAAAGTCTCTCTTACTTTCATCTGTTTTTTTTTTGTTTTTCTGATCAGATGCTTAAAGAAAATTCTGAGAATAAGTGCCAAAAAACAGTCCTGCCTCAGGTCTCTCTCCAGTCAGCAAGACAACAGAGACTGGCAGTAGGCTTTAAATTTGAAATAATACTCTGACACCTCAGCAGCTGGAAAGGTGCATTAAATTTACGGATAAGAGTAGAAATGAGAACATTCCAGCAACCCTTTCAGTGCTGTGATCAATGATTCATTAGCACAGCTGATGCATTAATAAAATAGTGTTTCAGGATATTGCCTTAAAGAATTAACATTATTATTATTATGAGATAATGTCAGCATTGCCAGACAGTTTTGCAAAACAAATGACCATATTCTCTCTTGTACTGAAATATGAAACAGTAATACTGACCATACTGTCAAAAAATCACAGGAAACATTTAGGATATTTTATCCAGACAGTTTATTCACACAGGGCATGAATATATATGTATATATACAGTGGGTACGGAAAGTATTCAGACCCCTTTAAATTTTTCACTCTTTGTTTCACTGCAGCCATTTTCCAAAAATCAAAAAAGTTCATTTTATTTCTCAGAAATGTAGAAATTTTTGCAAATTTATTAAAAAAGAAAAACTGAAATATCACATGGTCATAAGTATTCAGATCCTTTGCCGTGACACTCATATTTAACTCAGGTGCTGTCTGTTTCTTCTGATCATCCTTGAGATGGTTCTACACCTTCATTTGAGTCCAGCTGTGTTTGATTATACTGATTGGACTTGATTAGGAAAGCCACACACCTGTCTATATAAGACCTTACAGCTCACAGTGCATGTCAGAGCAAATGAGAATCATGAGGTCAAAGGAACTGCCTGAAGAGCTCAGAGACAGAATTGTGGCAAGGCACAGATCTGGCCAAGGTTACAAAAAAATTTCTGCTGCACTTAAGGTTCCTAAGAGCACAGTGGCCTCCATAATCCTCAAATGGAAGACGTTTGGGACGACCAGAACCCTTCCTAGAGCTGGCCGTCCGGCCAAACTGAGCTATCGGGGGAGAAGAGCCTT
>NC_060170.1:17771705-17800267 GCF_021292245.1 Micropterus dolomieu | reverse complement strand
CAGAGCCCTGACTTAAACCCAATTGAGCATCTCTGGAGAGACCTGAAAATGGCTGTCCACCAACGTTTACCATCCAACCTGACAGAACTGGAGAGGATCTGCAAGGAGGAATGGCAGAGGATACCCAAATCCAGATGTGAAAAACTCGTTGCATCTTTCCCAAAACGACTCATGGCTGTATTAGATCAAAAGGGTGCTTCTACTAAATACTGAGCAAAGGGTCTGAATACTTATGACCATGTGATATTTCAGTTTTTCTTTTTTAATAAATTTGCAAAAATTTCTACATTTCTGTTTTTTTTCTGTCAAGATGGGGTGCTGAGTGTACATTACTAAGAAATAAAATGAACTTTTTTGATTTTTGGAAAATGGCTGCAATGAAACAAAGAGTGAAAAATTTAAAGGGGTCTGAATACTTTCCGTACCCACTGTGTGTGTGTGTGTATATATATATATATATAATTTTGAATCTCTGTGCCCTTTTCTACATGATTTCAAGAGGTTCACTACCTTGGCCAAATATAACCAGTGAAGCGTATTTTATTACATTTCCATCCACCTCTTTTTATGCCCATTTGCACATTAAGGGGGAAAGGTTGGTGTATCGATCAAAACAAAATGTGACAAAGAGCAATGGAAACAGACTTGGTGAATAAGTCATGACATACTGTACATGAAACATGTGACTCATGTTTCCACTGATCCTCAAATTAATACATAAAACAAACACAACTGCACCGATTCCATCACCCTTTTCACATATTTGTTGGTCATTTGAGGCCTAGTAATTATGTCATCTCGGTGGACCCCTCCCTCTTCTGCAGTGGTTTATGGCAGACCAACTGGGGATTTAATCAACTGTTTACCTTGATGTACCCAACTCCTAATATTTGCATTACAGTAGTGGATGGAAACGTGTATATTTTAGCAGTTTGTGGGGCCGGTTTTTCTAGTGACGCTGAGACTGAGATGGTTATTTTTCAGGCTGTAAATTCATTCTTTTGACAAAGCTGTTGAATAAATCCTGGCAAAGGCAACAAATCAAGTCAACTTTAATAATAAACAGTGGTTCTCAAAAGCAAGGATTAATGCAGTTCATTCTTTCCCATTTGTAGGATTTGACCCAGGTGTCTGACCACACAACTCTCTTAAATCATGAATTTGGAGCTTTTCATCAACTGTCTGGTCTGTTGACTCTTGGATCGTTTTCAACAAATTTAGCAACAGGCTCTAAATCGTGATAATTACCTTTTATGTGATGTTGGATCACTTTCACACATGGTTTTTCTTTTTTTTCATTATTTCTGTATTTCGGTCATTTAATGCCTTTATTGGGTTAGCCGTAGTGGAGAGATAACAGAAAATGAGAATGAGAGAGATGCAACAGAGGTGCCTGGTCAGATTTGGGAACCCCGCATCTGTTTTTCCCAGACAAACACCTGCGGTTTGCCTACAAAGATGGCCGCATGTTGCCCGAGGACCAAATCAGGAGCAGAAGAGCAGCTTTACCAAAGCCTCCAAAAGCTGCTACTACAGAGAGAAGTTAAGTTTGTTATGACATATGGCTGAGCCTCATTAGCAGATAAAATGACAAACCCCTGATTGCCTTCATAACATATTATGCTATATTCTTGAAAAGAGAATGAAACATCCCCCAGCTTGTTAATCAGGGCTTAATTACAATTAAAACAGATCTAAAGAATAGACCTGTCAAAATGACAGGAGGCCACAACATTCATTAATGCTAATTTAGTGAAGCTCCACTTGCTGAGCAAACACAGCACACACAAAATGGCTCCCAATCAAAACGCTGAATCATTTCCTAATTGCTGGTTGCGGCAATGCTAAATGTTTGAGTTCCAAATAGATCACTTTGATGGAAATCATGGAAAGACTAACTATTGCACTGCCCTGTGCTGTCTTGTTGATAAAACTGTGTGTGCAGAAAAATAACATTAGTATTTTTATCTTGTGTTGAAAAAGTAATTACTGTCACATACAACAGGCGTCAAATGATGAAACATCTTATAATGGCAGAGGCAAAAGCCAATCAAATTTTAAGGAGAAAAAATCAATCACATCCAAGCCTGTATACATTTCAAATGGTTACAACACAGCACAGAAACTCACAGAAACAGTCTTCTGTAAAAGAAACCCTCAGCTAGTAAGTTCCCAGAGTTCATAGCTACAATCCTTCTCTTTCCAGGCTGTGTGCCCTTTGCATGGCTCTGTGGTATGTTGAATGAGATGTGATGACATCACCACACCTGCTTGGTATTTGCAGCTCAGAGCTGATGTTAGACATGAAGGTCAGACCAAATGCTGTGGGTAACTGGCTGGCAGAGAGGGGAGTCCTCTAGTTACAACAGTTGTGCCACTGACTTCTTAAAACCAGTGATTCAGCTGTTTCTTCCTCGAGTGAAATTTTGTTACTGGGCAAAGCTGTGCTTAATGATATTTTGTTGCTAGGCAACATAAGCTTAAAAATGCTGTCAGAAACCACTGAGGCCTCTTGTGACTGGAATGGTGCTTTAGATATATGGCTCTGGCAGGGAGTTTTTTTCTTTTACCCCATACAGTCCTGATCCAGTGAACTGTACTGTACAACCCCTCCTCCAAACCTGCTGCCAAGTCTGTAGGAGAGCCATGTGATAGAGCAGATCACTACTCACTGATGATTCTAATCTTTGAGAAGCATCTGGGAGCGCAGCCACAGCTATCTGGAGCAAGGCCTATACTTATGATATTTTCCCCCATTTTAACTTCAAAAATGCTGCCCTGTAGATCTAAGTGTGGTGTAATGCATGCTGACGGGTAATGTGCCGTTGTCAGGGTTTACAAGAGGGCGAGAGAGGGATGAGGGGAAAACAAAAAGATGCATGTCTGATAGGCTGATCGGCAAAAAGCACCTTTTATTTGAACATGCTGTACATTAAACGTGCATACTGGGTTGTGTGTGTGAGCGCCAGTTGACGACTGCTCCTCTACTTTTACAGTTGACAGTTGAGGGTAAGTGACGGCACGTTCCTGATCGGACCCCTGCTCTTGGGGTGCTCTTGTGTGCTCTCTTTCATAACGGTAAGCTCCTTTTTTTTAAGACTGATCCTCTGATGCAAATACACTCTATCACCACGTAAAGTATACATTTACCGCAAGCGCTGGGCCTTCCCCTAGTAAGCAGCGCAGTAAAACACGTTGTAAAAGATGACTAATGTAGCAGCAGTTCACATTCTCAGCGGGGGAAAAAGAAGAACAGGGTCGTAAATCGATAATCAGATACACAAACACGAAGATGCATATCATATTAGACCGGCGTGGTGAGAACACCCTCTGAGTGCTCCTAGCAATCAAGGGAGGGAAATGGAATAAAGACAGAGGGAAAGAGTTTAGGAAATAGAAGGCTAAAAAAATATGGCCTCCACTCCTTCTGAATATATCAAACCCACTGAGCTCTGTAGTGTACATAGCAAAAATGACCCTGGAAAAAGCAATAAAACACTGACTATTGATTTTGAACAACTTCAGAACTGCATTTAAATGTGCATGCAGATATTAGAAAACAAAAGATATATTCAGTGGTCCTTTATTGTATTTCTTTGTATTTTATTGTGTTTTCATTACATTCAGCACAGGTCTGTGGGGTGCATTTTTCTTTTTTTTCTCTTTCACTGCATGTACTTTGGCCTTGTGGCAGCCACTGATAGTCCCAGGCCCATAAAGAGAGACAAATACCCCCTGTTCCCTGTCTACTCCCATGTACAGAGTGTATCAGTCAACCAGTAAATACATTTAGGGTAAATGTTTAAAAAGCTTGTTTAGGCAGCAGAAGAATGTAGTGTATCAGGTCTTAGTAAAAGGCACCTTAAACAAGTCTGGATTTAAACAGGACAGATTTATAGCCTTCTTTAAACTGCTCAGAGGAAAAGCCCTGGTTGTAAAGTTTCTAAACGAGTGACTGGACAACTGAAAGATATTTCTACGTCTTGGATAAGAGGGCGAGGAATGTATGGAGAAGATGAACATAACAAAGCAGTGGATTTTCAGAAGTGTAGAGACAGAAAAGAGGTCGCCACAAACTTATTCTGAAGGATTCAATATTTCTAAATGAACTATTGATGCATTGGCTTGGAAGCTTAAGGAATAGACTGCTCTTTACCGAGGAAAGCCTGAGCTCAAACATTTTGATTTAGTCTCAGAAAGCCAAGTGACCCTCAGAAATCTGCAGTGCATGGCTCTGAATGCTTTTAAAAACCAGGTCAGGCACCGCTTGCGACATCTAAGGTCTGGTCCTGCTCACACACCCTCATCCCTGCACAATATCAGACAGCAGCAGAGCTGAAAAGCAGGGTGTCAGTGCATACACACACATACATATACACAAACAAACACAAACACACACACACACACACACACACACACACACACACGGAGAAATGGGGGCTCAACTGAACAGGGTCAGAGAAAGAGGTTCTGGAGGCCAGGTTTGTAAACCCCACACTCCATCACGCGTGACAAAGGTAACTAAAGGAATGTGTACGAGGCTCAGCCCAATCCCTCTCTCTACGCCGGCCTTCTTATCTCTGCAGACCGGAGGAAAACATTCCATAACTCAAGAGGCTTTGCACAATTTATTTGTTAGTCTCAGAAAAGAAAACACAGTGAAATACTATCACAGCTACATCTATTAGGCAGAACTAAAATAAAGCTAATTAAAACAGGAGGTGTTGTGGTGACACGGTGACTAAGAAGCCTTAGAGTTTAGAGACAGATTTAATACTTTAAATTAAGTGCTATAAAGGTAAAAACATGCCAAACCATAGCATGAAATGATACTTTAATTATCTGAAGATCAGGAAAACAAAGTCTCCAGAATATGAATGCAACCACAATTAACTTTTGTTTTATAAATAAAATACAGTAAGTTGTATTATATAATATGTTAGATTTATATATCTTTTTACTCCTTACATCATACATATAATATTGTTCAACAAAGTAAACGATACGGTGTTCTAACATAGATGTCCTAACATGTCCATCAGTTACTACTTCCTAGTTACCAAGAAAAGGGACCAGGTCCAGGTGGCGGTTTCATTCTATTGCAGCAGGTCTTGTTGTCAGATGGGTGGGTCAATATGTCCAATACCCGAGTGGATCCATGTGGACTCTATATTACCTCCGATCATGTAGTGTGTCATAAAAACGGGAGGAAAGATTTGATTTTTGAAGTGAGATGGAAATTGACTGTCTGAGTTGATGACATTTTGGATTGGGTCCAATTATTCTTGGGTCTATTTCGGACGTGGTCCGACAGTCCCCAAGTCTCTTTCTGATTGTTTATAACTATTAATATTAATTTACTTCAATCAATTTCGGTTCAGGTGGGGTTTCCACAGGACTGTTTCAGATTCAGTCCAATATTATGGACCAATGAAGACCTCTACTCTTAGCTCTTTCACCATAATCAGTGAATAGATATCAAATTGTAGTAAAAATCAATCTAATTGTTCAACACATAACCTTAGCACCGATTAACTCTTAATGTTCGTTATTTAAATTGATGGTATAGATAAAAACACAGAAAGAGCACAGGTGAAAGAAAGAAAGAGAGGTGTTGTGACAGAGTGACAAGCACAGAGAGGCACCTAAAGATGGAGACAGATATGGTGAGTTCATGTTCCTACTACAGGGACTAGTGTGGGTCATATATTGTTGTCACAGGGTACAATGAGATAATAACAGAACGGTTGAATGCCCTGTTAACTAAGATGGCTTCTCCCTCTTCAAATGGCAAACAGCACAATGTAGTTAGGGTCAACACACACACACACACACACAGACAGACACACACACACACACACACCTCCAGAAACTATAGGAAATTCCAGAGCAGCTTACTAGAGGTCAGACACAAGCAAAATTCCTAAAAGATAATCACAACAGAGCGGCTGTGTTTAATTTTTTTCTCACATGACTCCGTTGGTCTTCAGAATAAATAAAGAACAAGGACAGTTTGACCCTGTCCTTTCCTAGAACACCATGATACAAAATTCATAGTGACTCTTTAGAGCGGAGAGGGCTTTGATTAGATGTGTGGACTGTTCAAAGTTACAAACAAGGCAGTGAGCAATACTCATCTGTAAGCCTGACATGTGCACCTATTGTAGAGTGATTATTCTGAATTATGGGGTATTTCTGAATAATCAAACGAGAATAGAGCAATTAAAGTCAAGCTCTTCTGTATTAAAAAGCTCAACGAATAACATTGTGTACACAGATTTCAGTCTTTTTGTTCTATTCTTTACCGTCAGTACAAAAGAAAATCTTGACAGGTATGAAAAATCTGTATCTTTGTTTTCTGAACTTCAGCTCTTGGGTGAAAATTGTTCTTTTTCTCAAATGTTCACTTAGCAGCCACAAGTCATAGGAACACTATTTGTGGATACACAGTTTGCCTTTGCAAAAAGTATTCAAAGCTTTTACATCCATTGACTACTCTGTTTCCAATCAATTATAAAGCTGGACATCAATCAGAGGCTGAATCGATCCCCCCCGAAGAAAATTCCCAAGCTCGCCTGGATGTATTAAATTTGTACAGACATACCATCAGTGAGGGGAGTGACATTGTCATTAGCATTAAATAGCTAATTCATCACCAACACAGTCAGACACTGAGCGTGCAGGCTAAAAATGGTCCGTGACCACCTGCTGTCTCTCTCAGTGTCTCAGAGAAGGAAAAAAACAATTGAGCCAAATGTTAGTTATTGCCCCAAAACATATCAGGATTGGCAAATCTGAGTATCCAGGCCACACTGAGTCTTGTCTATCGTCTGCCCATGACTCCACGAGATTATGTCGACCTCCGTTGTGATGCGTAAACAGCACTGGATGAGGGAAGAAGAGGAGGAGAGGGAGAAAAAGGGGGAAGGCTGAAAGACAAGACATGGGGGCAAATTTAATGAACTAATTGAATGAACAAAAGATGTGCGCAGCGTCCAAAATTCAAACAACCTTGGCTGTCCTTGCTTAGAGGAGGGTAAGGGAGAGAGATGCAGAGAGACCAAAAGAGGGGTAAAAATAAAGTGAGGACAAGGTGGAGAGCAGGCAACGAAATGCATGAGTTTGTATGTGAGTGTATGTGAGCCAGGTGAGGTCAGGTTTCCGTGTGTGTGTGTCTGGGTAGATTTTTGTTGAAGGGCAATTCTGAGATTCCCTTCAGATACTCAGTGAACTCTGTCGGTGTCTCACTTTATTTCACCCTCCCTCCTTCACTGTCCCTAGCTCCTGCCCTTTAGAAACAAGATGAAGGGATGATCAGAAGGAGGCTTCAGTTAAGACCGCCAATCAATACCGCTCTTCTGTGTGGGATGAGACTCCCAAGATTACACTGAAAATCACAAATAGCAAATGACTCTTTCAAACTACTTTTTCGACTTTGAACATTCAAGACGGACCAAATCCTGGAAAGTAGGGACCAGAGAACCTGCCTATCTTACGCTTGATGCTGTGCATGCAGTATCTTTCTCCTAATTCCCCTTCGCGTTTGAAGCCTTTAAGCTAAGGATCCCTGCCGTTCACAATAACAACACTCATCAAAGAAAGTTTTGCTGAACTCCCAAACTCTCATTTCCTAAACGAGAGTTAAAATGCCTCTTAACTCTTCACCATACTTCATCTTTGTTTTCCTCATTCCAAACCTCCAGGCCCTGAACAATTAGGCTCTTGTTTATGTCTGCAAATTGCTGTGCCGTGCCTATCTATGTGTAGTCCCTGACAGCTGGATACACCAGTGGAACGACCATATTGATTGGGATGTCTGTTCTTTTAACAAGGTCTGTGTCTGGTTGCTCTATCTCGGGGTGCAGCAGTGCTTATACCTGTTCCCCAATCGCTGCTCCACCTCGTTCAGGTAATAGGAATACACTTCAAAACTGCTTACACAAAACAATTTTTGGGGGGGCCATTGGTAAAGTGAATAGCTAACATTCACTCTTTTATTTCCTTTTATCTAATTTTACTTTTATTTTCTCTTGGTTTCTGTCTTTTGTTAAAAAAATTTTTTCGTTGTTTTATCCTCAAGCCCACCCCTCGTTTTATTTTTTATTTCCCCCTCCCTCATCTCCTCCATTACTATGATAACTCTTACTCTCTCCACCAGCTGTCCCTGAAGGGGCCAGTAGCCATTATTTTCCTAGTCTGGCTTTGTGCTGACTATGAGAGTTTGCTCCCCTCCTCTGTTTCACAACCTGGACTGCCCATTTGTTTTCACTCTAATGAAGTAGTGGAAAAGAAGCTGGGGAAAAAAGAAATTAGATGAGAAGAGAGGAGAGAAGGATGGGAGGACAGAGACGAGAGAAGAGGGAAGGAGGGGGAATGGACAGTAGAAGAAAGAGGATGAGAGGGGGAAAAAAAGAGGTGCATTTGAGCAAGCTGTGAAAATGGTTCTAAAGAAAACCTTCCAGTAAGACTAAATAAGATCAAAATCCACAAAGTGATACATCAACAGAGAATGAAGGCTCTAAATGTTCACAGAGAGGCCAGGAGGGCCTATTATAGAAAACAGCAATTTAACACATATAAGAGCCATATGAAAACAATGTCAAGATAAAGAGTGCAATGAGCTACACTGTTCAGTGCTCAACAGTATAGTGTATTTCTACACAAATCAAAAAAATTTACTGCTGGATCTCAGTCTGTGTGATCGGACACTTGTCTTAATTTTGTGGTTAGCCAAAAAAAGCTATAAATGTTACAGCAACAGCATGTGGTGAATTTGTGCAAGTTTGGCATGTTTATGTTCGTTTGTATCCAAAGAGCAGAATGTTGTTGCTTCATCACAGTAATTTTAGTTAAAAATTAACTCTGTCGCCAATGCACTGAATTTCACCACTCGAAAGCATATTCTGGATTAATAGATAATGTTCCATTGTGTTTGTGGCAGAGAAGCCCTAACTTTTAACAGTAGACTTGCTGGGGAGCCAGGCTTCTCTGAGAGACATGCACGGACATATGCAGCACTGCCGAGCAAAAAGGATACGTTTTTCAGAAGATTAAGGCACTTTTTTCCTTGAGTCTTTCAGCTGAACCCTTCAAAAGACTGGCACAGTGTCATAGCTGAAAGAGGAGTAAATGAATTGATTTGATTATTTTTGGGTGAGTCTGGATCAATCGCATTCTTTCCCCTCGTCAGAACGGGGTCGTTTAGCCCTGAGGGCTGAGGGGTGTAATCATCTGAGACAGGCGGAGCACGCCATTTGCCCAGGCCTGGAGGGGTTCTGATTTCAATGCTCCATTATAAGCTGTGTTAACAGCAAATAACATAAATTCCTCTTGGAGAACACACACAGTTACACACAGCCACGTTGCATTTGAGCACGTATAAACACACTGAGACACAAAGGAAATCCTTCAGACAGACGTGTAGGGAAGGGAGGAGAGTCACACACATTCCATACTATTACAAATGTATATCGCCCGGCTACTGAAAGGAGAGCCTAAATAAGAAAATATCATGACAATCAAATAGAACTTCACTCAGATCTGTGTTTGTGCGGCGTTAAAAAAAAATAAAATTTGTCATATCAGTTCAAATGGCAGTGGACACAAAATTTAGGCTGCCTGGCAGTAAAATGTATACAGTACGGAAGCACGTTTGTATAAACTGTGATGGAGGAAATCGATCCTTCACACTGCTCCACATGAGGAGAGCCAGATGGATCCTGTTAACAGTTCTTAAATGAATTCCACGCTCTCCAAGTCCTGTGACATTCAGGGAAGCTGTTACATTAAAATTCCCAGCGTTTTGACAATTCCAAACAAATTTACACAGGCCGAGCTGCGCTGCTGAGGCTGAGAGCTGACTGGGCCGTCCACACTTTGTGTCAAGGTTATCACAAGACTGTATTTGTCTAAGACTGACAGGACCCACTCTGAAACCTAACTCCAGATCAGTTACTGTGGGATGAAGCTTGGTGGAGAAGGAAAAAAGTGAGGGAGGAAGAGAGGAAGAATGATTTATTTTAAATAGCCAAAAGTAGGCTGCAGATGTTACCTGAACATCTGTAAGACAGGCAGGTATAGGCTTGCCCTAATGGTAATTAGGCTATGAATGGCTGAAGAGGAGGTCTGTGTGTTACTGTGAAATTGTCACTTCTAATCCTAGATGTTTTTTTCTACTTTGTGTTGCAGTTACTTGAAAAAAATTCCTGCAACATCCACATCTTAAACAGAAACTAAGCAAAGTCCCTGTTAACGTTGGAGTATTTGCATTATGTCCAAAACACTGTCAACGCTGCTCTCACAAGTAATAACTTGCCAAAGCAGGCCACTATGTGTAAGTGTATATAACAATTTATTTTTGCAATTCAAACATTCATGGTTGGTATGCAAAGCAAAATTATTTCAGGTTGGGGCCACTGTCAATTATCCCCTTAGCTACAGGATGTTGGCTGGTAAGTAAATATTGAGATGGTTCCTCAAGTGTGTAGATCCTGGAGCTGAGCTAAGCAAATGGAGGTTGTTACGGGTCAAGCAAAGAGTGGTGAACCAATTAAAATCTATCAAGCTCAATCATATGACATTACCAACAAATCTAATAAAGAACACATTCTACAGTTAAGTAGTTTTGTCTGGAATGCCCTTCTGTTCCTGTCTCATGTTGTACCATAGAATTTAACCTTTAATACACATCTTGTGCAACCTAAGAGCACAGCAAGAATATGTACTTCACTAAGGAAGTAAAGCTGACCTTATATACCATTCATTCTGTCAACAGTAGACTGAAGAAAGAAAAAGACAAACGGATGTATGGCGAACAGCAACGTCTTACATCTTATTTTAAACAATGGGGAATTTAATCAGATGAGGCAGGAGGGAAAAAATTCAAATGGATTTGTCAACATAAAGAAGAGAAGCTGTGGCTGAGAGAAATCTAAAGTTAAGTAATTTGCACAAGACTTTCATTATGTAGGAACCTTGTGGAATTGAGAGTTATCCCCCAGCTTCTTCGTTTTCCCAGAACTGCATTAAGTGCAGAGATGAGATTAGTTTGCCAAGAGATTGAATTGGACATGCCTCTGGATTTTACTTCTGCAATACACAAATAAAGCATGATACAACATTGCTAGAGGCTGAAATGTCGAAAGCAAACGAAAATAAATAAATAAATCATGACCAAATTGAATGCCCTGCCTACACTAATATTTATATTTAAAAAGTACTCATTTAAAAGACACAGATTACAGCAACTGTAAAACCTAATTTTTACCAAACAGCAGTCAAAGCACTTAAAATTTGTGCAAAAATGACTGTGAAGCTATATTTATCTGACAAAATATAGTGTGCAATTTGATCAGTGAAGCAGCAGTGTGGCCAAGGGGTTGAAGCGCCAGTTGTACAACAGAAAGAAAAGTCACAGGCTCAAATCCGAAAAAGTGACCCTGATAAAGACAACGGACAGCCCTAGCTGAGAGTTGTTTTGGATGTTAAATATGTAAAAATTCGAATGAAATGTCAGACAGAAAAAGAGTGGCACTGATCTTTAGTTGAGATGACGGATGAATCTTGAGAAGAGAGCAGGAGGTTTGAGGGATGGAGTGGGGGAGGGAGATGAGGAGAAGGCAGAGCATGGTCACTGCTGCCCCTGGGCTGACTTGTAGATAACCACAATCCCCCTGGTCTGTCGCTGCCTCTCACCTATTTACGTCTATAACTTGCTCTGTGGCACTCATTTTCGCTGTGACCTCGGTAATAACAAGTGATTTCTGTTTATCTGTTTCCCTCTGAGCAAACTTCATATTACCCCTATTCCTCTCTCTCTGTCTCATCCTGAAACCTGACCTTATCTACTGTAACTCCCTTTCTCGCCTCACATAATGAAAAACAACAACAACAACAACAACAATAACAAAGAAAAGTCTTTTTACCCTACACAAGCCTGAACCAATCCTCACCAGTATTCCAGGCTCATTTGCAATGCTTAACACAATTTAAAGACACAAAAGACAGACTGAAGACAGAGAAATGGGTGAAGGGGGCAAACATGCAGTAAATTAATTCTGTGAATTAGGGCTGGTAATGTACCTGACCTTGGAAACTGTCAAACTCTTCTCTCTGCTCAATTCACACTCCATTACAACCCTAATAGCACCAATTAGAGCTTTATTTAGCTGTGTCATCCCCAAATCCCCCCTTCAGAGAAGAGGGAGAATAATTATTTATCTTTCCATCCTCCAGGCTAAATTATAAGTACGAATATCACATCTGAAGAGAGAGATGGATAGGTATATAAGGGCAGAGGGATGGGTGAATTTTCTTGTTGGGAGGGCTGGATCATGAAAGCACAGAGTGGAGAGAAACTAAGAAAAACTGTTATTCCAGTAAAGATTAGCAATGGAGTAGGTCATTCCAGAACAGATTTTTATTAGCATTGCTGTAGATATCGATTGTTGGGTCACTGAGTCAGCGAGGCAGGAGGGAACTAAATGAAAATGGAATGTAAGTGATCACCTGCTATGTAATGCTGTTACTCTTTATTACTTCTAGATAAATATGATAGATACGCATTCATGTCTGCAATAATGTGAATTGAGTACACCGCTTCATCACTGAGACCTTACATATGGGGTCATGTCAGACTCTCATATGTTTTAATTTTATTACAGTATAAATAGATAAATATGATACACCGATGTTCTTGTCGAGCTTAACGATCTCCGGGTAGGCATTTTTATCAGAGAAATCCATAGGGTCAACCTCGAGGCCACGACACGCAGATATCACTGATTTCATAATGAAGGAATAAAAATGATGAGTTCCCAACCTGGTGAAAGGCCTCGACTATAAGTCAAAATCTCTCCGCCCTCCCCTTCTTCCCTGCCAACTTCCACTTGCACTTTTTTTACTGCACAGGAGAGGCTTTTAAATTTGTTCAGCCCAAAACCCCAAATGTAAAATCTTGCCTCAACATGAAAACAAAAGGCTCATTAAAGCATACTGTTAACTCACCATATGGAGGCCCACCAGCATTAGGATTATGGCCTGTGTTGTATACCAGGCTACAGTACAAGACACCAGGCTGTACAATATTAGTGCAGACTAAAGTTTCTAGGTTAAGCCAGCTGTTCACGTTCCCTTCCTTGTCTGACCTCATCCCACTCATGTCAGACTGAATGATCCCACACTAAGTGGATGTATCTGTGTAGCAGGAGTGCCAGTGAACCAAATGGAGAGGTGGGTGGAGTTGTTACCATGGCACTACAACTAAATGTGCCTCCATCAGGTTAGTGATTGGATGGGTAAGAGGCCAGAGGAGAGTTTAAGGGCTTAGACTTTGGAAAGATCATTGCTCAGACCCAGAGACATCTCAAAGTAGGTTTGAGAGGGATCATTATGCCACTTTACTTCACCCAGCCAGCTGAGTCAAACATGCATCACATTGACATACAGGGCACAGGCAGCAGTGGCTTAGCTACTCCACACCTTCTCTGGATACTTTCTAAATTGACCAGTTGCCCTAATCTGGGTCTTTTGAGGGTTCATGTGTACATGTTATGCACAAGCATGCATACACATCCATATACACAAAATAAGCACATTCAGAGTACAAAAAGGGGTGGTACAACTACATTAAAGAAAACAGAGCAGAATGTGTGATAATTAGCATTCATCTGAGAGTTATTTTTCTTGAATTGTTAAGTCTATAAAATGTCAGAAAATTGTGGTGATGCCCACTGCAATTCCCAAGGTGATATCTTGAAATTGCTTATTTTGTGTGACCATGACTCTAAACCCCAAAGATTTCATTTACAATTACATAAAACAGAGAAAACAAACAGATCCGCATGTTAGTAAAGCTTGGTCAAAACATCACAAAACCTGTTTTAGTTACCCCCCCCCCCCAAATACAAAAAACAAACAAAAAAAAACACATACAGCAGCAGACATTATGGGATGGGCCTTGTTACCTTGTCACATCTCATGAGGCCCAGGTAGCGGAGGGACTTGCTGCTCTGAGCGATCTGCGTGGCTCCCTGGTCTGTGATGTCCTTACACCAGCCGGCATCCACAGTCTCTATAGTACTGCTGTACTGGCCTATGGCTATCAGAGCTGTGGACACAGGAGCAAGATAGACAGAGGGAGTGAGGAGAGGGGGGAGGAAGGAGGGAGGGAGAGAAACAAGAAAAGGTGTTAGTCTGACAACCTTTCTCATGCAAATGTGGCAGCATCATTCTCCCAGAGAGACACACAGAAATTCAAGATGAAACCGAGGCAAGTCATCTGGCCAGCTGTGACACATAATTCACACCACCTTGAAAATACTGGGTAACACGCTGAAGCACATACATATGCACAAATCTCGCACACACCCAAGCTTGTTCAGAGCGCTGCAGGATTCATCCATTAGAGCGCTGGCATAAGTTATAGCACTGAAAGGCAATGTCACCGTGCCAGGGTAAAGTGTGACACCATGCCAGTGTATGATTTAATTCTGCTTGTGTGCGTGTGTGTGTGTGTATGCGCGCACACGTGCATGTATTTGTATTTACTGCTGCCAGAGCAGAAACACAGTGCCAGGGTAAAGAGTATCCACCAAAAAAAATATCTGTCAGTGTCTGGGGACTTTGTTACACCTCAGAGCATGTGTGCATACATACTTTTTTTTCTCTCTCTCTCTCTCTCTCACACACACACACACACACACACACACACACACCCCATACATCACCCATGTGTTGTTCTTTTGATAGTCTTAATTTATTTTGCAATAGAGCACAAATTAAAATGTGCAGCTGACAAACAAGATGAGATTAAATCTTCTATAATCTATCTTGAATACAGACATACTGTTGCATTAACATACAAACTAACACAGAGGCACAACAATCTTCCTCATCAATCTTTGACCCGTCAATTGTTGGGCAGATGGAGGAGACCTGTGCTCCACCAGTCGATTGATCGTGCTGCTCGGTGATCGATTGGCAGGGCCTCGGCTTTGTTCTCCACTCTCTCACAACCATCACTAATGAGAGTGGGAAGGGAGGAGGAGGTACGAGGGATGAGAGAAAGATGAAAGGTGGAGGGTAAAGACAGAGAAAGCCTTTGACAGCACCTTCAAATAGTAACTTAGCCCTGATGTTGTTTTCTCATTTGCAGAACTCCATTTTGCTTCAAATCAGTTTTGCTTGAGACTCAAACGTCTCCACTTCAATAGGGAGGGAAAAATGTATCTTTACAAACTTTCTTGTGCTGAATCTCTCCTTCTCTACATTTCTCACTTTTATCACCAGCACTTTTCAAAAATACCTCCAAATATTACAGTACAGTATTAAATAACATCCAATCACGAGTGTGTGCTTACACTGTGGAGCGGAAGCTTGTTCCCACAGGAGAAGGGAAATGAATAATCCTATGCTTTTGGAATCAACTGCATGTATTTAACCCTCTTTCCTCCTGTCCAGTTGTAACTATGTAATGTAGAGTCTCCTCTAAACACACACACACACACACACACACACACACACACACACACACGCGAACCATCTTGTATACAGTATGTAACATATGTAATATATAGCTTTGGGCACATGGAACGCTCCACATGTGGTTCCTTTTGTACTTCAGTATGCTCTGGGATGCCATGCATAATGGCACATTACAGCTAAACCGGCAGTAACATGGCTTTGAAGCTGCAGAATGTTTCATGTAAAAAGCACCATGGGGAAGAGGCTCCATCAGGCCAGATGGGTGAGCAGCACACAGAGTAGCCATGTTGTTTTTTGACAAGTGGTGACCTGGCAAAGTATTCAAAAAATGGAGACATGTGTGTTTTTGTGTGTTTGTGGGTGTGTGAGACTAGAAAGATGTCAAGTAGGTGAATGGCTCTCCTTCCCATTCCCCTTGTCATGCCCAATCATATGATCCCAAATTCGATTACCTGGGTTCAGACCACTCGTCTGATGTTAAGACGCACATATTGCTGCTGTTAAAACCCCCTTGCAGAGCAGTTGTCTGAGGAACAAGGAGATCAAATAAAAGAGGAGAGCTTCATAATTAACCCAACCAAACAACAGACCTCCCTCTACTTCCCCACTCCCAGTCCCTTTTTCTTCCCCTTCAACTTAACTTCTTTCAACCTGACAAAGTGAGGGGATAGAAGGAGACAGGTGCCTACCACGGTGAATGCATAAGAAGTGCGAGTGAATACATTGTCCATGCATTTCCTGATTACTGTGGTGCACTCACCTAACACAACCCACCTAATCTGAATTACTGATTTACAGGCTAGATACTTCATAAAGAAAACATGTGGTCGTTTGAGAAACTGCAGGGAGAAAGAGAAGAGCAAATAAGTTAAACTACAGAGAGTCAGATAATGCCTTAGTCAGGATGAGCCAAGTGTTAGGCTGTTTAGACTTGTTTAGTACTCTATCAACAAGTTCATCTGGTCGCCTTACATTCTAATATCCCTGCGTGCGCTCTGCTTCTCTCCCTCTCCCTTTGATCCTCTCTCAGGAGACTGTAAACTCCAGCTAATGCCAGTGGCAAATGGAAATCGTTGGCTACTTTTGCAAAGGAGAAGAGCATTCAGTGAAACCTTTTAACTACAGTCGAACAGTTTTGTTCACCTTGTCAGAGAGCAATTGGAGCTCAGTCCCTTGTAATGTAAGACAGTGGTGAAACACAAATGTAAAATATACAATATACTTTACATATAAAAGTGTGTAAAGAAGTGTCTTACTTGCTTACATAATGATACCATAATTTGGTTTATGTTTAAATACAATGGTACAGCAGTCTTCTCATTATGAAGTAGTGAAACTAGTGAAAATAGTACGTCTTTGCATAGTCACTTATAAATACTTACACAGAGTTGTACACAATACAATTCACATAGATTGCTAATCAACTTCTTAGAACACCCTATTTTTCTTTTTATAAAATGAATTCAGTAAATGTATTTGGGGAAAAAAACCCATAACCTTTTAAAGTAAAAGCAGAGCTAGGTATCAGATATATTAGAGAAAAGGCTTTGATTTTATTTTGGAAAACGTCTGCTAGATGTTTTTCAAACAGGGCTCTTCCATACACTTGATGCCTTTTAATAGTATACCAAATTATAAACGCAAAACTTTAGTTAGCACATAGTTTAGCACATTTTCGAGTGGCCTTTTATTGTGGCCAGCCTGAGGCACACCTGTGTAATACCCATGCTGTCTGATCAGCATCTTGATATGCCACACCTGTGAGATGGATGGATTATCTCGGCAAAGGAGAAGTGCTCACTAACACAGATTTTGACAGCTTTGTGAACAACATTTGAGAGAAATAGGCCTTTTATGTACATAGAGAAAGTCTTAGAGCTTTGAGTTCAGCTCATGATGAAGGGGGGCAAAAAGTGTTGCGTTTATAATTTTGTTTAGTGTACATAGCGTGGGAAGTATCAGTAAGACAATCTTTCATTTGTTAGAGTAATGTTAACTTGCCTTCTGAACCTTGTGAGATGAAATTGTCTCCCCTGATGACTGTTGGGTGTGTGAGACATTTTCCAAGACCCATCAGTAATAGGTCTTACAGTAAATAGCCCTCTGATGAAAACATGTCCACTGAAAATGTCAACCACACAGATGCTCTGAGATATACAGAATGCTGATGGCTACAGGTGCCGACATAAACTGAGTGATCCTTAGGCCTTAGTTTAATTATATCAATTATATCATTTCAAAATAAAACAAAATAAATAATTTAAACATTTCTTAATTCGCTTGTTAGGGTAGTTACTATTAACTGGCATTTACAATGCTGGAAATTTAAACAAAAAAATGTTCAAATATAGGTTTTTCAGAAACATTTGACTGGACCATAGGAGCAGGAAATTGTCTTTCCTGACTGATAATGATTTTCTGTCTGAGAAATAGATGAAGCGATATGCAAGAGAAGTTAAGGTGAAAAAAGGTTGAAGAGTCAGAGAAGAAAAGAGGGGAAAATCCCATTCTGGTAGCAGGAGCTGTGACTGAGTGGTGACTACACACTCACAGACGGTAATGAGGACACACTCTGCTGCCCTGCCTGAAAATGGCTTTAGGATCTGGTTCTGTGTGTGTGTGTGTGTGTGTGTGTACACTCCCCCTTTTAGAGTGAAAAGAAGCAGAGAGAGACAGAGATTGACCTTAAATCCTGGATATCATTCATTTTGAACATGGCACATTTCACCTGTCTTTTACCAAGTCTGTCATTTGGGGATAAAACTATGTCATCATACAAGAAACAGGTGGGGAACACATTTAAAGTCAATTGCTTTAGTTTATTTAAGCAATTCCTGGGATTTGGGCCAACATATCTTCTTGTCAATCAATCACCAAGCAACAAAACAGTCAACAGATCAATATAACTAGTGACATGGACCATTTAGTGCCTTTAGGAATGATATCTCTGTGTCAAAACCAGAGCCTGCAACCGCTCATGGCAACATACCTCACAATTCTTTCACTAAGACCTTCCCAAATATTAGAAGTCTTTGCACTACTTGTATCTTTCAGTTAGGAACCAAGCTGACAAATGTCAAACAAAGTTGTATAACCGAGTAAAACCCTAAATCTTTGGTGTTCCATTAACTCCTACATTATCTCCTGACAGAGATTCATAACCTATTACTTTTCCATATCAGGCACAAGCTGTTATCAAACACCATAAATAGTGGATTTATCCAAACATAAGAGCAGTTCTAGGCTAAGGTAACCGTACTCCTAACAGCGGGGTCAGCAGTTGGTCAATCCTGTGATGACCGCAACATGAGAAAAAACCTTCCTTAATCAGCTTATTCTCCTATCTCTATACCTGACCTCAGAGCTTCAGGGGTTAAGCATCTTTTGCAGGCTTATTAGATATTCACTTATTACATTCTCTTAAATGATGGTGTGCCATTACTGCTATCTTATTGCTCTGAAGCCATCCTCTTGCCTGTGTGCTGTAACCCTATCCACCACACTGTAGCCACTGATGAAGACAGAAAGCTTACGAAAGAAGGGATGGTATATGGTTAAGATTTACTCTGATGCAGTGTGTGCATGTGTGCGGAGTGTGTGTGTGTGTGTGTGTGTGTGTGTATAAATATGGCAGCCGGGACAACAGAAAAGGGCTTATTATGGCTGATGTATTCCAGAGAACACAACTGTCATGTCTAATGTGAAAGACATTCACTCGGTTCTTTGTATTGCGTTTAAAAACTTGGCCTCAGCTTTGCCCTTTCTACTGTACTGTTGTATGCCCCAAACCAAAAGAACCCCCCTTTTCACTTCTTGTCACTTTAAGTTGTAGAAATTAAAAGGGGTGCAAAAGATATTTTCTTAAGCAGATATTACATTCAACATTTTTCCTCTCAATTGGACAAATCCATTACCATTAATTGCAAATCAATTTGCAGGACGGCTCTGTGGCACTATTAGATTTTTATACAATTCTGGCATTAATGTGAAGTCCCTTGATGTGTCAAGTACTTAAATTGTAAGATTTTAGTTAAAGAAAAATGGGCATTCTTGACATATCATCTTATCCATAAAATGTTTCTGAAATTGACTTTCACCCTTAAAACGTACATATAATGTAATAGATATATACTGAATTCTTTCCATATCATCCACACCAAATCATAACCGTATCCAAGTTTATTTTGCATGGATGAACGTGAAGGACTTGGATTTAGATGGCTGTGTTATCATTCTGGGCTCCGTTCTCTGTGAGCATGTACACATGTTTGTGTGTTTCCCTGCATGTGTCTCACATGACAATGACATGTAAATATACATGCAAGAGCCCGTATACATCATACAAGACTGTAAAAACTGTGTAAGGCGACCCGGCGACCTCAATAGCACCATGTGGCTGTCACTTAACTCTTTTGATGCCTGTCCGACCTGGCCAAGCGCTGGTCTCATGGTCTGACTGATTAACACACTATGCTCATCTTCAAAGCACCCAGCCAATCTGACTGGGGTCATACAGAGTGCAACAACTAATGCGGTAAACAACCAACATACCAAATAAAGCACATGAAACACGCCGCACTGGAGGTGGGAGACAAGAGAGGTACTGTTGCTTTAGCCTGTGGTGAGCTGAGAATTAACAAATTAAAACCTGTTAGATCTAGAGGGAACAGACATGGAGACAATCCCTCACTTCAGAGGGGGAAAAACATTGCTGGGCTGTGGACGTGAAGTTGAACTTGATGTGATAAAAGCTGAGCTGCATCTTCCAAGCCAGATACAAATATGTAGATATAAAGAGAAAGAAAAGGAATAGGAAAGACGAGAAAGAGAAAATGAGAGAGGCAGAGGTGACGTTCTTTGCCCTGACATTTCGGGCAAAGGCAATCAAGGGCCGGGGGAACTGAAATGAGCCAGACTCTGTAGAGAGACACGGGAGAGAGGAGGAACAGATTGAGTGCGACACAAGAAGGGGGGGAGAGCACTTTATGGTGGGACATGCTCGATCTGGGAAATTAATTAGCCAGAGGGCAGGGAGAAGGCACTGCGCACAGAGCAACGAGGGCATGGGCATTTTCCCAATCAGCCTCTGATCTGATGTAAACCAGCTGACACATACCATTATGTAGCAGTGTGTGCTTGTCTGGTTTTATGTGCTTTTTTGAGTGTGTGTGTGTGTGTGTGTGTGTGAGTGAGTGTGTGTGAGCGAGTGTGTGTGTGTGTGTGTGTAAGAAAGAGAAAAAGAGAGAGAGACAATCAGTAGACCCTCAAATGTTTAAGTGGTGAGGTAGAGACAGCACAACAAAAAAAGTGACTTTGATGTTTTATGGTCTAGCATCTGAAAATATTACACAGACAGACAGACAGACAGACACACAGACACACAGACTGTTTTAGTAGTTGATGTGTGATAACCTTGTGGAGGGGATGTGAAGTTTGGAGAGGAAGATTGGAAAGGTGAGTGAGTGACAGCAAGAGAGAGGGAGAGATAGAGAGGAAGAGTGATGGGCAAGGACAGATAGACAGAGTGAAGGGGTGATAAGGAGAGATGGAGCTATCACAGAGGTGACCTACAACAGGCTTTCTTTCACCACTGAGAACAAGCACTCGTCACCGATTCACACACACTTGTACAGCACAACAGGGCACTTCACACGTCTGCATTATTCACCAATTAGGTTGAACATGCTATGGTCTAAGTTAAGAGCAGTCCATTTTGTTCAGTTAAAAGATAATTTAATGAATATCTTTTCGAGAATGAGTTCCAACAGGATGCACTCACAATTCAAATAACTCATTGTCCATAACCAAAATTAATCATACCATAGTGGCCATGCATAGATGCTAAAAGGGACATATTTAAAACAAGGGCTTGAGATGTAAAACACTGTTGTCAACTCTTGCGGATGAATTAAAGTGAATAGATTTTGTTTTTTAAATCTAATGTCTGAGAGCTTTGTCAGGTATGGTGATTCAGTGTAGACAGCTACAGTTATATTTATCGGTGTGGAAGTATGACAATGTATTGTGGTATCTTTGTGCCGTCGATAGTTTCACCAGATTGTATATTGTGGTCATGTTTATACCAGCCTACTGTCACTTTTGTCTTTGAAAACAAAAATATTCCACACAACGGAGAAGACCCTTTTTTCAGCACAGGCACAATGTTTTTTTTTTGTCACAACTAAGATTAGATAATTTTATTTCCTCTCCATCACTGTCAACTGCAGGGTTTTGGAGATTCTGACAAGTTTTGCACATTTTTTTTTGAAAGTTATTCTTCCACAGTTCCATCACTCCTTCTAGAAGTATTTTTGCGCATAGTTCAGTCTGTGATGGATTGACGCCGTCTTGTCATTCTCTGATGCAGTTTAGGGAGTGGTTTGATTGATCAAAAAGACCTGCTAATGAGAATGCAGCAGGATTGTGGTCATGTAGGAATGATATAGAGGTAAGAATCAAAATCTTCATTTTAATATAATTGACCAGGCATCCCTATTGTACAGGTATATAAATACAGAGAAACTCCCATAAAAGGGCCCATTAAATGCATAATAACAAAATCACAGGCTTATGATATTTTCTGTGTGTATTGTTATGTGGATAATCTGTGTGTAAATTATGTGTTTTATATGTTCATCCTTCGTTTTTTAAAGACAACATCAACAACGAGAAAATAAACTCATACACACACACACACACACACATACACACAAGCTGCGGTTCCCATTGCCGTCAGCAGTAAAAGCAGGATATTAAGCTCTATTTCAAACCAACAGCACCTCTGCTCCTATGCACCTCTCCTTTGAGGATATTAATCCTCCCCACATTCTCTCTCTCTCTCTCTCTGTCTGTCTCTGTCTCGATCACTCTCACTTACTCTCTCTCATTCTCTATTTTGGATCGTATACAACAGGGAAACTGCTCTCCAATTTTCAACATCACAGATGGAGGGGCATAAAGCTTAACAACTTCAATTTGAAATGAGAAGGTGAGAGACGAGCGGAGAGGAAGTGGAGAGGAGGAAAGAGGACGAAGATGAAGACAGACGGCATCCTAGTCACTGAACTGCATGTTGCATGCGTCTGACTGGAATTAACGTAGCGTAGCAATAGTTATGGCTTTGGTTATGGATTACGGCTAATCCTTTAGCATAGGGAGCAGGTCTTAAAGGTAATTACACGCTACTATTGGATCCAGAGCCCTGAAATGGGCCTCTCTTACATCACGCTTATTAAGATCCAGAAGAAAACTGGCTGCTCTTACATATCGCTTAGACAGAGTACAGGTTAACTCACCATGGGATTCTCTGCCAGTCTTAATTCTATTTAAACGTATCTGGGAGGTAAAAGAGCATTGTTGCTGAGATCACAGCTGTTCTTTTAGTTTTGTGATGGAAAAGGGGGAAGCATGGCTTTAAATCTGTTTGTATATGTAATCATTGTGAGTAGGAATTAATTTAGTCATCTAAATAGTGTGATGTTCACCCACACAGGCTAACTAGGTAATCAGCAGCACCACTGCTCAGCTCTCTTACCAACAGACTGGAAGGTGGTGACATCCTTTAAATTTGAGTTATTTGCCAACTTTTTTTTACCCTTTCCTTCTCAAAATATCCTTCTGACTCAGTCTAAGACACACAGCCAGTGCTCCAAGTGCCACTGAGTCTGTTTCTATGCCTTATCTCGAGTTTTTAATAGTCCACCGTGTCCGCTTTAACCCAGGGGGAATCATTAACCAGATGCACTTCCTCTTCCCCTACCCCTGACAAAACCCTCCGAACCATTATGATCACAAGACGGGGTGTGTGTGTGGTTTCATCTGTGTGAATTAGGGGTCTACTTAGCCCCTGAAATGACCCTAAAACAAATGACCCAATACCAATTAGTTGCACAACAATTAGGTTAGTAGACCGTTAATAACAGGCAGACCCACCTAAGGAAAGGCTAGAGCTTTGCCCGTTCCTTCCCTGAACCCTAAAACCAATGAGAATGTAACCACGACACTGCAGACAGAAATCTGTAATGTGACCATCCCTGGGTCGGCAGTAGGTAAAATACTGTCATGTAAGTGCCAAAGGAAATAGCAACAATAGACTGAACATGCCATGTAGAGTAAGTCCTTTTCTCCCTGCATTTCAGAAAACTGAATTATAGTTCCTGTCTCAACTCTTAACTCTCAGGTTAAAAATATTAAGGGTAACCTTAACTTCTAATTGACCATCCAAAGCCAAACTTAACCTCACCCTTTTAACTTAGCAAAACCTTTAAAAAGTTAAGAACAGGCAAAGTTTCCTCAGCTTACAGAGATTTCTTTGAATTCTTTGTGGAATGATTAGTCTGAAACAAGGAAGTACATCATTAAAAGACACTATTCTTTTATTTGTATGCTGTTTAAATAGATGACAAAAGTCAGAAATGGGCATTACCTCCATTTAAAAGTGACATTTATGTCATGAAAAGAAAACTGACATTTAACATACTCTTTTCTCCTGTTATCGTCCCTGCTTGTCCCACTTTGGTCTCGTTTATACAAACTCCTAATGGCTCATGAGTCTGTAACAGCACTTAGTCAAGTCTCACCAAAAGCTCTTTAGCAAAGTTTAAAGCTGCTGTGATGTTTTCTGATCAATACCTGGCCATAACTCAAATCACACGTCAAGTGGCATTACTGTATACACCGCACACTCTTAACCAAAGTGCACTGTCAAGCTCACACACATACCCACATACACATGTACATTTTCATGAGCTTAGACAGTGTTTTTGATCAATACCTGGCTATAGATCAAACACCTTTTTCAGTTTACGACTAACCTTTCCCAAGGCTCATTTCAGACGCTCACAGAATAACTCATGTCTTACTTGAGACTGTTGCTTTGACTGCGTCTATGAAATTGATAAGTGTTCTCAAATGCAAAATGACAGTTTAAGAACCTTGTTTTTGTACCGCTGCGTAGTCAGAATGTCTCATAAAAACACAAAGCACTTTTCTCCAGGAGGTAACTCCACAGTCAGTGCCAGAGAGAGAAACACACAACAGACCAAATGTGCAGCTCAAGACTTGAAGCTGCGTGAGAGTTCTTCTATAAAGGACAATTTGTCCAAATGTAACAAGGGAAACGGTGTGCTGGGAAACTGTTTCCCCCCTCATATTTTTCATTACATGTAGAATACAAGAAATAGATTAGTTTGTTTATTTCATCTACCTGAATATTAGTGTCTTTAAAAATGTTTCTGAATGTTTAAGGGCCCCACTGACACCTGCAATAAGGTTATCTTAATCTATCTTAAATACAATCAGCCAAGAATCTTACCTAGGAAAACTTTTGAAAATGAAATCACTATGCAATGAAAACTTTTTGTTCTTCATATATCATATCAGATCAGACATCTCTGTGCTTTGTCTAACAACATGTGTTAGAGTGTATTGTGGTCCTCATTTCGCCTGAAAATCACTGCCACTCTGTCCCACAAACTTCTTCACTATCTAGCCTCTCATCTACCCTGTACTGTCAACCTGAATTTATGTGTGAATGTATCTTGGGTTTTTTCTTACCCATCTATTCCTTTAGCTTATCTCTTACTTCCTTCTCCTCACACAGTCTCCGTTCTCTCATCTTACTTCTGCCCCTTTTTCTTCCAGCCTCACTCTAATGTTTGCTTTACCCTCATCCTCTCTCCCTTCCCACCCTCTCTGTCTTTCTCCTCCTCCTGATCCTCTCTAAAGGATGTTCCTGTGTTCAGGGTCACTGTCACCCCCTCAGTAGCCCTGTAGACCTTTGACCTCTTTACAAATGGGGTCAGCGCCTGCTGCCATGGTGTTTAACATCCCTGTGGGAGGCCATCCACGTACATGGCTAAAGTGTACAATTCAAACATGCACATACAGATTATTTATAATCTCGGAGGCATGCGATGTTGACCTTTTACATTCACTTTAATCTTCCACTCAGGTTACGAGCCAAGACAGACAACAGTCAGAGTCTCTGACAAACCTCCCCCTACTGTTTGCTTCAACGTCTTTAACGCATTCTTTTATCCAATGCTCCCTCCATGAACGTTTCATTTGTGTCCTTCCTTCTCTGTTGCCCTCCCTTCTTCCCTGTCTCCCTGTGGTCTAAACAGGTCGCTTTGTCTTTGGATGTTTCCCTCTCTGTGACTTTCAACTGCAGGCTATTGAGTTACACATCCACAATAGAAAGACATCCCACAATGACAATTATCCTGTGTAGCGATGGCTGTAACCTGTGCCTGGGAACGAAAGAAGAACATGAAAACCGCTCTTCCCGCTGAAATTAAAAGCTCAGTGGCAGCATAAAGTAAACAGGCCAATTTCAGGTTTTGCAGGTTTCCGCTAAGTTAACACCCTCTATTTTAAATCAAGTGAACATGTGGTGATTTCCTCTTTTTGAAAGTATTATGTCTGTTTAATATAATCAGACATATATATATATATATATATATATATATATACACACACACACACACACACACACACAGATATGCTTCAATTTTAAATCAGTGCAGCTGGCTACAGTTGTTGTTTAACCCTTGACCTCACTCCAACATTTCTTTATATCACAGTATATGATTATGTACTGGGATGCGTGTGTCTGTTAGTGCACATTTGTACTGATGCTGGATTCAGTGTGTACACCAACAGAAAACTTACAGCTGTTGCGCTTATTTCGCTGAGTGGCTGGTGGTACACAAGGTGTTCCTCTTGAGTGTCTCATTGTGTACACGTCTTACAGTGTGTGTGTGTGTGTGTGTGTGTGTGTGTGTGTGTGTGTAGTATGTCCCTACTTACCTTTGGGGGAGATGTCTGTGTGTGTTTGCACTTAGTTCCGAGAGTGTGTGCATGTGTTTCCAGAGGGAGTGGGTGAGCTTGGGGAGGCCAAACATTCAATGGGCAAATGATACCAGTCCTGCACTCTTCCTCCATAAATTACCAGCTCATTACAGTAATGCAGCCCATTTAGCATAGGAAGAAGGGGGAGGAAAAGAGGGAGATGTAAGAAAGGATTGGAGAAAAAAATGTTTGGGAGTAGGCAGGATCCATATGGGGCAGCAGATGATGCATAAATGTCTAGAAATAAAATAGGGTGATGACAGGGGGAGGAATAAGAAAATAAGGAAGGAGGAAATAGGAGGAGAAGAGGGCGAGGGAGAAACAGGAGGGGAGGAGGAGGAAAAGACAAAGGGTTTGCTGTGATGTGTTTAAGGAGCTTTTCAATCTCATCAGAAGTGCTTTTCATTAGGTTAAAATCTATCATCTATGCTGCTGCAGGAAAAAAAACAATGGGGAAATATTAATATAGATAGTGACTACAGTAGGAGACAAAGATATAGACCCGGACAGAGCGAGAGAGTGGAGGAGGAAGAGGGAGGAGGGGTGAGAGAGAGTGAGAAAGAGAGAGAGAAAATGGGATGAGTTGTAACAGTTGTAATTGAATAGTGAACTAGAGAGGGCCTGAGTGCAAGCACTGATTAATACAATTCAAATTGATTGTCTCCTAGTAGCTGTGAGAACATCTCATTCTGACTTTCATATTTGAATGTTCAGCATGTTCTCTGCGTGCTTGAGTGCGTGTGAGTGTGTGTGTGTAACAGAGAACTGTTCTGAGGGGTAGGGAGATGGATAGTGCCCTCTAGTGCTTGCTGCCCCTTTTACCCCACCTTTAGGTGGTGATATTGATTTGTTTTGTGATCTTTTCAAGTTTCTGGCAAGCCTCCTCTGTCCTTAACATTATTCTTAGTGGTTATACTAAGCATTGTTGGTTATATCCTACTCTTAGGAAAAGCCATCTGCTGCTTTTTTAGTTTTGTCCAGCATAAAAAAAGATATCTTCAGCAGAATTTTCCCTTACTACATTGTACATGAGCAGTGTGGCAGGATCTGCTTACTGTCAATCAGGAAGAAATGCCCATCTCCACAGGGAAATAATCTCTTAAATGGGCACTTTATAATCTTTATTGTCAGATTGACTACTTTTTATTTGGCATATCTTTGACGGATAGAGCAGTGGTTAATTTCAGGCTGCAATAGCAACTAAAGAATGAAAAAAATTACAGTTAAGAATATATCATTGATCACTTGAAATGGTTAGGATAAATGTACAGTATTTGAAAACGGTAATAAATGTGTCTTCCATGTAAACCATTTTCCTCCTACATTTTACGTCTATTTCTCCATACAAATTACAAAAACAGCACAGGAGAAGCAGTACACAATCATACAGATGAGAGTGAAGATGGCTGAGTGGGGAGAGGCGAGTTCCATTTGCACCTCAGGAGTAACAAAGGATTTATAGTTGGGGTGTGAAACAATCATTCACGTTAGCGAGTCAGGCCCTGCGTTCAATTAGCAAAAGGTTGCGTCTCACACTGATTCCCTCTGCCTGTGAGCCAGAAAATCCAGTCAGCATTGTGAACACAGAAAGACCCCCCCACAATTCATTGCTATTCTACCTGCTTGCCAACAGCGGGCAGCCATATAGACATCTGCCTACGCCACATTTTTCAGAAACTACAGTCTGAGACTTTGGGCCTCCCTTTAAACAAAGTTTGGAAAGAGGCGCCCCCTCACACCGCGTTAGTTTACTTACTTAGTTTTGCTCAATTCCTGGATAACCATGGGATCATGATGATGCAATTTGATCCCATAGAGACTCAACAATTGAGCCAAGATAACCTAATATTGCTGTTTGCCATAATTTCAGACTATATCAAATACATACAAAAAGGTCTGCCCTAAAACATTTATTAGTTTCTGACTCTGGGAAAGCGAGAAAGACAGTAAACTGTAATCACTGTAACCTTGAAGTATCTCCTTAACCAAATCACACACATGTAGGCTGTTCTATGTGATCTGCTTTTGATAACTCTTGTAATAACTAATGTAATACTGATTTCACATCCATTTACCGAGCCTCCCCTGAAACTGTTTGGAGCCCCACTGGGGAGGCCCACCTCCCACGTTGTTAACCTCTGGTCAAGTAAGTAAGGCATGTCCTCGAAATACCTTTGGAATAGAGGAAGGTTAGTGGAAAGGGCGAAAAACGTAGACAAAGTGTGGTA
>NC_060170.1:17750263-17771605 GCF_021292245.1 Micropterus dolomieu | reverse complement strand
GTGTGTGTGTGTGTGTGTGTGTGTGTGTGTGTGTAGTATGTCCCTACTTACCTTTGGGGGAGATGTCTGTGTGTGTTTGCACTTAGTTCCGAGAGTGTGTGCATGTGTTTCCAGAGGGAGTGGGTGAGCTTGGGGAGGCCAAACATTCAATGGGCAAATGATACCAGTCCTGCACTCTTCCTCCATAAATTACCAGCTCATTACAGTAATGCAGCCCATTTAGCATAGGAAGAAGGGGGAGGAAAAGAGGGAGATGTAAGAAAGGATTGGAGAAAAAAATGTTTGGGAGTAGGCAGGATCCATATGGGGCAGCAGATGATGCATAAATGTCTAGAAATAAAATAGGGTGATGACAGGGGGAGGAATAAGAAAATAAGGAAGGAGGAAATAGGAGGAGAAGAGGGCGAGGGAGAAACAGGAGGGGAGGAGGAGGAAAAGACAAAGGGTTTGCTGTGATGTGTTTAAGGAGCTTTTCAATCTCATCAGAAGTGCTTTTCATTAGGTTAAAATCTATCATCTATGCTGCTGCAGGAAAAAAAACAATGGGGAAATATTAATATAGATAGTGACTACAGTAGGAGACAAAGATATAGACCCGGACAGAGCGAGAGAGTGGAGGAGGAAGAGGGAGGAGGGGTGAGAGAGAGTGAGAAAGAGAGAGAGAAAATGGGATGAGTTGTAACAGTTGTAATTGAATAGTGAACTAGAGAGGGCCTGAGTGCAAGCACTGATTAATACAATTCAAATTGATTGTCTCCTAGTAGCTGTGAGAACATCTCATTCTGACTTTCATATTTGAATGTTCAGCATGTTCTCTGCGTGCTTGAGTGCGTGTGAGTGTGTGTGTGTAACAGAGAACTGTTCTGAGGGGTAGGGAGATGGATAGTGCCCTCTAGTGCTTGCTGCCCCTTTTACCCCACCTTTAGGTGGTGATATTGATTTGTTTTGTGATCTTTTCAAGTTTCTGGCAAGCCTCCTCTGTCCTTAACATTATTCTTAGTGGTTATACTAAGCATTGTTGGTTATATCCTACTCTTAGGAAAAGCCATCTGCTGCTTTTTTAGTTTTGTCCAGCATAAAAAAAGATATCTTCAGCAGAATTTTCCCTTACTACATTGTACATGAGCAGTGTGGCAGGATCTGCTTACTGTCAATCAGGAAGAAATGCCCATCTCCACAGGGAAATAATCTCTTAAATGGGCACTTTATAATCTTTATTGTCAGATTGACTACTTTTTATTTGGCATATCTTTGACGGATAGAGCAGTGGTTAATTTCAGGCTGCAATAGCAACTAAAGAATGAAAAAAATTACAGTTAAGAATATATCATTGATCACTTGAAATGGTTAGGATAAATGTACAGTATTTGAAAACGGTAATAAATGTGTCTTCCATGTAAACCATTTTCCTCCTACATTTTACGTCTATTTCTCCATACAAATTACAAAAACAGCACAGGAGAAGCAGTACACAATCATACAGATGAGAGTGAAGATGGCTGAGTGGGGAGAGGCGAGTTCCATTTGCACCTCAGGAGTAACAAAGGATTTATAGTTGGGGTGTGAAACAATCATTCACGTTAGCGAGTCAGGCCCTGCGTTCAATTAGCAAAAGGTTGCGTCTCACACTGATTCCCTCTGCCTGTGAGCCAGAAAATCCAGTCAGCATTGTGAACACAGAAAGACCCCCCCACAATTCATTGCTATTCTACCTGCTTGCCAACAGCGGGCAGCCATATAGACATCTGCCTACGCCACATTTTTCAGAAACTACAGTCTGAGACTTTGGGCCTCCCTTTAAACAAAGTTTGGAAAGAGGCGCCCCCTCACACCGCGTTAGTTTACTTACTTAGTTTTGCTCAATTCCTGGATAACCATGGGATCATGATGATGCAATTTGATCCCATAGAGACTCAACAATTGAGCCAAGATAACCTAATATTGCTGTTTGCCATAATTTCAGACTATATCAAATACATACAAAAAGGTCTGCCCTAAAACATTTATTAGTTTCTGACTCTGGGAAAGCGAGAAAGACAGTAAACTGTAATCACTGTAACCTTGAAGTATCTCCTTAACCAAATCACACACATGTAGGCTGTTCTATGTGATCTGCTTTTGATAACTCTTGTAATAACTAATGTAATACTGATTTCACATCCATTTACCGAGCCTCCCCTGAAACTGTTTGGAGCCCCACTGGGGAGGCCCACCTCCCACGTTGTTAACCTCTGGTCAAGTAAGTAAGGCATGTCCTCGAAATACCTTTGGAATAGAGGAAGGTTAGTGGAAAGGGCGAAAAACGTAGACAAAGTGTGGTAAGGTTTGAGGACGGAATACAGAAAGAGACAAAATTAACCTCTAAAATCTTGAAGATTCTACTGTGGGATGAAAAGTTTCCTCCTCTTTAGTCTCTAATCCCTTATAAACGTTACTCACTAATGTTTTAAACTCATGCTATGTACTCAGACTAATTGTCCTGAACACATATGATGATGGTGAGCAAATTACAAAATAATTTGTTTCCTTTCGTTTGAAAACAGGCATGTGAATCAGGATTAGATGTGACCAGGTAAGTCCACTTTGATATTCGTGGTATTCAGTGGGATAGCTTGAAGAAGGACTAGGACTGGCCATCAGTTGAGTTCCTTGTTATTGTATTTTAAATTAACAAAGTTTTTAAAATGACAAAATTATTTTATCTAGATGCCCCTGGGACTTTGGTAGGTCTCAGATATTTATGTTGAGGCACTGAAGGAAGTGGTCAGGAGGTCTGTTACAGTAACAAAGCCAAAAGCAAAAAAACAGAAATATAAAAATCCTCACTTCACTTGAGAGATTTTGGCCACTTTGTTCCCTCTAACATGTTATGTGTACATCTACTTTTTTATTTTGTTTAGCGATTATCAATTTTTTTGTGTTTCCACCACACCCTACCCCAACCCCTCTTATTACAGCACATTATTTTGTGAGAAAAGATGCTATTATTCTCTTATTTATAATGCAAGGACAGAGCGGCCAGGGCAATCCCTCTATTTTATCCACTTCAGACAAGAGGTGGAGACAAATCAGTCTGTGGTGCTGGACAATAGGAACCTATTTTTCTAACAGGCCTGCCACACTTCAAAATATAGTATGCACTGCTTATGCTTGAAAAGGCCGTTATTATTGTTATTATTAGTTATTATTATATACTGAATTAGACTGCACAAACAACACCTAATGATTCAGAACGTAACAGTAACAGAAGATCTAACTTTTGCAAAACACTATATGCAAAAATATAGTAGACAAAAGCCAAAATGTGTGCTTTTCCATACATAAACTCCTTTAACCCCTAAAGAAAACCCTACAGGGAAGAATGAACAGCTACATGTTAAGTATATGAGAGCATTTGGAGGTTAGGTGTCAAGTAGTCCTCTTTTGCCGTTTTTCCATTACCAGTACCAGTTCAACTCGCCTCGCCTCTGTTTTGCCCCGCTGTCCTCCGTTTTCCATTGCAGATAGTACCCAGAGATAGCACCCCTCAATTTAGCTGGTTGTCATAGCAACGCCACACACAACTGCCGCGACATAATGTTCAATGTGACACACACACACCAGCGACCCACATACAGCTGTCTCTTGATTTAAGTTAAAACCTAAAACATTTCAACATTACTCAGAATGTAAAGACAGATAAGCGGTATGAAAACCTTACAGCTGTGTTTTCCTCTGCCGTTGTTGCTGCAGCGGTCTGTGAGATTGTGGGACCAGACGGCTCGGTGAGCGGGCGGCTGGCCGGCCTCGTGAGCTCCTCCCACGGGTTGGCGCAGGCTTCCCACTTGTGAAGCTCCTCAACTCTGAAAACTTTCAAGCGCATTTTTGTTCCGCCATAATTTTTCGTAAAATTGTCAATATTCGAAATCTACACAGCTGATTTCTCCCCTCAAAATTTCTCAGAAGTGGATTTAGTGATGAAATAACATGTAAAATATAAAACTTTCTGTTGCTGGCCTCTGTCCGGCGCTCGCAATGATGATGCGGTGAATAGTGACGATTCTCTCTGACCAATCAGCAGTCTGCTGTGTTTTCACGTCACATTTTAGTATCGCCTCAGCTCGCTTGGAACCTCGATGGAGGTGATATGAAAAAAAGTACCTGGTAGCAGGTACAGGTACAACTTTTCCACAATGGAAACCAAATAAGGCGAGTAGAGTCAAGACGAGTTGAGGCGAGTCGAGCTGTTACCATGCAGTGGAAAAGGGTCTTTTGACAAAGCTTATAGCTGGCTCAAGTGAGCCCTGAACCATCCCTTAGTTATGCTGCTGTAGGCCTAGACAGCCAGGAAACTTCGCGTGATGCACTGAGCCCCCTTCTCCTCTGCTCTCTCTCCATCTGTATGTAAACACTCTCGCGTAGTTTTGAGCTTTCAAGTCCCTCTCCCCTCTCCTTCTCCTTTCTGCAGGTATTTCTGCCTTTAGTAAACTTAGTTACTTTTCCCAGAATGTGGAATCATTGGCGTTTTAGCCTCTATGTAAATAGGCCTATGTAATATTGTGGACTATGTGTTTTTAATATTGTGGACTATGTATGTTTTTTCCTTTGTCTACTTTAGTGTTTTTCATTTTATGTCTTTTGGACCGGGTGTGTGTCCTTAATAAAAGCTAATAATACTTCTACCTGTATTACCACTTTTGTTACTGTTATTTTACATCTCTATGTGGAACTTGCAATGTGCTTCTGTGTGTTCTCTTTCCTCTCTCTCTCTCTAAACCCAACAGGTCGAGGCAGATGGCTACCCACCCTGATTCTATACGCTTGAGATTTCTGCCTGTTAAAAGGTCATTTTTCATTGCCACTTTCGCCAAGTGCTTGCTCATGGTGGCAATTGTTGGGTCTCTGCAAATAATTTTACAAAGAGTACCGTCTACACCTGCTCTATATGAAGAGTGCAATGACATAGATTATGTTATGAATTGGCACTATATTAATCAAATTGAATGGAAGTAGGTATAAACTGTAAGAGTGTGCGAGGTATTGATACAGGCAGCTGATCAAACCCATCATTTCTTATGGAGAAACATGGAGGAGAGACCTAGGTTTCATACATATGGATGATTTAGAGACCACTTGTGTACAGTGTAAAAACGGTACATTTGTGAAATATGTTTCTGTGTGTGCCTGTAGAAAAAAGACACAAAGAAAAAAGGAACCAGCTACCTATCCAACTACAGCAACTCACTAAGAAACAAAACATAAAAGTATACAGACAAACTGTAGGCACCCACACATATACATGCCAACCATTAAGACCAAATGAAAAAGGGGTCCTTTGAGCTTGTCATAATAGCTGTCTTTAATCCCTTTTATACTGAAATCCACATACTTTCAAAGCAGCTTTGTGTGTACAGCTTAACTGGTAATACAACAAGCTAAACATGTGGTCAAACAATGCAGCTCTGGATTTGATGGTCTAACCCCGAAGCATTTCGTAAATTCTAAGAGAGATAAATCTTGTATATAATGAATGTAACCTTCTTCACTGTGTTTAAGTCCCGAAACCTGCACTTCCACCCTTCAATTAACTACTCTTAAGTCTTGTGAGTCCTGAAGGAAAAAGGCTTCACTAATGTAATGTGTACTCTGGACCAGTCCGCAATGTTGGATGGACTGCTGCTCAATAGAACATAATGGCCAATTATCCTGCACACACGCTAATGGCCCATATTAACTGGCTGGAAGATGGGGGTGGGAAGTGGATTATTTAGTAAAACAATGTTTTCTACCCATCTGGAGTTGCGTTGCACAGATGCAGGCAGTTTAGGGAATTGGTACACTGCAGCTTGTTCAGCTAAGATTGAATCATACATCAAACCAGAGTTGCAGACATTTAAAAGACCAAGGTCCGCTCGTAATTTGCAGGATCATGCCTCAGAGCCCCAACAAGCAGTGAAGTTCTGGATCTATGATGTGCAACCACCTTGCTGTACTTTCGTAATGTATTTCTATACCTACACTAGTTATACTTTTAAGGTTTTTTTTCCTACTTTGCTTAAGAGTAGGGGTGGGAAGTTTTATAATCCACTGTGTTGAACTCCACTTTTTGTTTCTTTTCAAAAGCCAAACAAATGCATATTCACTCAGACTTTTCTCTGCTTTATTTATTAGATGGTCACTTTGATCAGGACCTGTTAGCTTGACTACCGGTTACCTCGACTGCATTGGTCCCTTTTGTGTTTCATATGCATTGGACTGACCAACATAACCATCCTGTTTGAGCACAAAGTATGCTGCAGTAAGAGTTTGAAAATAGTTTAGCTTGTATATTGTATGAGCAGTTTAAAGCTTCTTCTTCCACAGGTGACTTAATCCACAGGTGATTATTAAATCACCTGGTTGCATTTATTTTTTTCCTCCTTCAGGACATCATAGTTCACAGGTAGGGTGCACTTGGTTCCGCCAAATAAATGTAATGTAATATTAGGACATTGACGTCCTGTGAAATCCTCCCTTCGGTGAGGCCTCTAGTGATAAAACTTGTAAAATGACTACAACATGTCTGCAGTGCTGCTTTGCCAACGAAAATACAATAAAAATGCCAATTTATTTTTCACAGTATCGTTTTAGGGAGTTTTTTAAAACTTATTAAAATTTAGGGTCTAACATGTTGACTTGACAAGATTTACAAACTCAAGCTTGTTATTTTACATTTTTTTCATACGTAAGCAGGGTTCCTTGACATAATCCAACTACAGTCCAACTGGCGTGACCTCATGTCACAAAGAATTATGGGACACCATTTTATATGCTTGATTCAGGTAGGAGAATGAGAGAACGGTGGAGGATATTACTGTTCTTGCTTGTATCTGGGCATTTTGGTGATTCTCACCCTAAAGCTCCAGCTTGAGTTCTGCTGTCCGTGACATAGACTTAGCATATTTAACAAGAAGAAACTATAGCAGCAAAAAGTCTGAATATAGCTACTATTTATTCTCGAGCCATATATTGTTTACACATGCACACTCCCGCAGCTGATACCTGCTCATGTGTAAACACAAACAAGAGTGCCAACAACCACAGTACCACCTACACATACACACCTACTGTAGAACCTGTTCACCCTCGGCATCTCCCTTCACAGTCACCTCCACTGCAATTAATCAAAGCTTGTTCTTTTTCTTCCACGAATTAAGCCTGTCACACTCTCACTCTTTCATCATCCCTTGCTTCTTACAGAGCCACATGGCGGACAATATGAACCCTGCGGGGGCGGCGATATGACACATCGTCGACAGAAAGTAGCGGACGTAGTTTAAATCATACTGACATGCAGATTTATCACTGTTTAACTTGTCCAAAGTGTCTCCTCTAGTTGGCGCAGATCTGACTGTGTGAGCTGGTTGGCTTTCCTCAGGGAGGGCCCAAAGTCCCAGCCAAACTCAGCTCACTTCTGCACTGCAACATACCAAAAACGTTGGCTACAACATACACTGACTGAATTTCAGTTGGGTCATTTCCAATGTCAACATTTGTGAAGGCCAGGTTATTGAGCTTGACCCTAGCTCTGTCACACTCCTGATCATATTTGTAAGAAGATAACTTGATTACAATATTTGGTGGATAGTCTTTCCACTTTAACAATGATTTAATATTATAAGAAAAGTGAGCAAATAATGTTTTTACATGTTATTTTAAGTGTTGGAAATCTACAGAGAACTCAATTCACTGAGCTATGGTTCCTCCTCTTTGTTACCCAAAGTACAAGATTACACCCTTTCCTTTAGAGGGTTATTCAAAGACAATCTGTCAAATGTAGAAAATGAACAACTTAACTCAATTTACAGGTAGACAAGTAAGTTTTCAATACAGCAGACACTGGTGAAAATGGTAAATTCCAATACTTTTTCATAAAGTAACTGCTGGAATTTTGTTATATTTTGTTCCTTGTTGTAGTTTCCTACCCTTTTTGTTTCCTTCCCTTTAATCTTTCAGTCACCGCATTTAATTATGTCAACACAACGTATTAAAAAAGTATTTGGACAAAACCTTAGTATTACTTAATAACTAACTGTCCAGGGGCTGATTGAAGGCTTCCAAACTTGACATTTTCTTCCAGCTGTCATGTTTTGTCTTTATCCTCTCAGAAATATCCATCCATCCATCCATCCATCCATCCATCGTCAACCGCTTATCCTGTGTACAGCGTCGCGGGGGGCTGGAGCCAATCCCAGCGTACAGCGGGCGAAAGGCGGGGTACACCCTGGACAGGTCGCCAGTCCATCGCAGGGCCTCTCAGAAATATATTGCGTCTATAACAACCTGATTCACTACTGACTCTTTCAGTAGACTATATTAATGGCAATATAATGCAGTGACTTTTATGTTTCAGTTTTTTAGCTACAAAGAGTTCCAGATACCATTGTTGTTAGTCCCCTGACAATCATGAATAATTCATCAAGAATGAGCTCACATGCACACATGTAGAAGTACTGCAACACTCCAGTGTGATTGTGCACGATGGAGGTGATGGTAAACTGAATCACACAGGAACAATGTGCAAGGAACAATGGCAGGAAAGAAAACAGGAAAAGAATAATGAAATGAAAGTGGGTAAAACCTGGTCCTGATGAGGGACAAAAGACAGGACTGCTACCAATTCATGATAGATACAGTTTAGAATAAGGTGGTATATGCCAAGTAAGGCCAGGGTGACTTTCATTGAGAAGAGTCATAAGTTGCAAAAAATTATAAATTCAGAAATATTATTATGTGGTTAACTGGTTCTTAGCCATACCCCTTCTCCAGGGCTTGAAAAGACATTCATTCCCATAATTTTGACAACATCGGACAGGTTTTTAAGATACTGTTTGTATCCCAGGGGCAAAAAAATTATCTGGTGCCCACCATCCCTTTCAGCAATCAATGCAATTGTGAAACTGCCCGATCAAAGTGGAGGCATCTTTCTTTCACATGCAATCAAAATCCAGGGAATGGCGGCTGAGATATTGCAAGTGACGGATAAACAAACAACCAGATGGAGACCAATTCACAGTCCAAGAGAGAAAGGGCCATTTGCCCACAGATACAGAGAGAAACGTGCATAGGCACAGTGAACCTTACGGCAGCGAGTGAGCAATTCAGCGATTGAAGGCAGCAGTGAAGGGAGAAGGGGAAAGGTAAGCAGCCTTGTTGCACAAGGCGACAAGGGGTCTGCCTTCAGATGGATGGGTCCCGGCTATTGATAAGGTCAGACCTCATTTGCGGCAGACCTTTTACATTTTGCGAAATGTTGGCCTAGCCATTGGACTGTCAGGAGCAATTCGTCCCTGTGAAAAATGGACTGGCTCACTGAATACTGTGACTCCATCGTAAAAGCATGATGCCCTGGTGCTGTGCTGCTACTGTAACTCGTCATATGTCCACTATGCTGCCATCTACAATCTTGTAACTTGGGTTCTTTTTTGCTCCCTCCACATTGTAGCAACAGAAGCAACAGAAAACCATTGTCTTACTGTCAGGATTTTCCAGCTCCTATTTTCCCCAACATCACAGGTTGTCATTCTGGCATTTTTCTTTATTGCAAAACCTATTCTCAGATGCAACCCACCAGTTTTTTCTTTCAGCTCATCTTCCCCTGTCTATTGCTGTCTCCCTGTTCTCCGTTTATAGCAAGAGATGGTGCAACAATCCCAGATAACAGTAAAAACAAACTACACAACAAAGAATACAGAAATTACGGGCTTTTTTCTATATGAAAAAACTCACGGGGCTAACTGAATTAACCTGACAAGCAATCAGGCTTTCACAGCAAGCATTAGTCAAGATACCCATGGACTATGTCATGGTCAAGATCAAATAAAGCAGAGTGTATCTTTATGTGAGCACATTCATGTGGGTTTTTATGTGTGTGATACGGTGGCAAGCCTGGCTCTAGTGAGTTCTGTTCAGTTCATAATGTAAGCAGGGGTAGCATATTGACTCTCATCATTCCTGTGTTTAATTATAGTAGGCTGCCATCATTGACAGTAGGGGTGGGAATCTCTGGGCACGTCACGATTCGATTACGATTCAGAGGGCTGGGATTCGATTATAAAATGATTATCGATGCATCTTGATGATTTTTTTCTCTACAGGATCCCGGGATAATTACTAAGCATTTAATTTGCGCATTAAAATCCAAAAGAAACATATCCTAATTAGCTTAAAAGGACTATACTATACTATACTTTGCATCCCTAATTTACTTTATTAACCTCGGCTCCATGGTCCCTCAGTTCTTTAACAACCAGTTGTCAGTCCTCTGAAAACTGAAAAATAATAATCAGGTTGTACAGTATGTGTACAGGACAGAGCTGTACACCAGTTTAGTCTAAGCTTGTACCAGATATTCTCAACCCTTGACTAGTAGGTTAGTCAGTCCTGACATATAGCCGATAAATAATATTACTTTGTTTCTAATTTAGCTAACGTTACATAAATAAATAAATATTTTTAGCGCCTTTCAAAGGACCCAATGACCCTTTACACATAGTTACCGTGACAGAACAGCAAAAAGTCATTCAGGAGTGAATGCCTTGGTAAAGAGCTGGGTTTTTAGTAGATTTGTGAAAGTGTCCAGACAGGGAGCATTTCGGACCTCTGTGGGGATGAGTTCCAGAGGGTGGAGGCTGTGACGCTGAAGGCTCTGTCCCTAATGTCCGGAGTCTGGTGTGGGGGACAGAGAGCAGGCCTTGTACAGGGGAGATGTTAGCTGGCGCCAACAACCTTCACTTTTCCAGCCGTTGGGGAAACGACAGACTTTTATTAACGGACACACTGTGACTTACACTGCACGTTTACTACCAGACTGAGGGTGCGTTCCGATCGCCCTGTAGTTCCCTGCTAAGTGGACTGCACAGGGTATTCGGCCATTTTAAGTGAGATTCCAAACCGCAGGGAGCACAACATGTTCACTTCAAAGGGCACTGTGAACTGTGTAGGGAAGAAGGGAACAACGGTTCATCAGTTCGCAGGAAGTTGACAAGAAAGGTTTCCCAATTCTAAGCCTTTGAACCTCAGAGGAGCTAACAATAGAGCAGACCACAGAGTTTGTATAGCCTATCTGTAATTATTGTCGTTGTAACTAATGTTATCATTATTTATATGATTATTTCAGAGGTTAGGTTGCCTAAAAACAACAATGCTCATATGAATCTTTTTAAGAATGATGCTGCATATCTTAAATTAAATTAATCCAATCACATTCATTCACAAGTTACGTACATTTTAATTGAATATAAACAGAAGAAGTTATGGAAATATAAGTTTTGTAATTGTATCAGTTTGTTTTAACAGATATTTAATATTTAATTTCAGTAAATGTCCACAGTAGCAGCGGGTATCCGAGGTGTTTATGTTACCAGGGTAACACACTGCAGAACTGACGTGTGCTTTGACGATATTGCAGGGTGTTCCTAATGGAAGAATTTTGTCGAGGGAGTGTCACCATGCTCGTGGTGTGCGAGATAAAAAGCATTACTTGCGCATTGATATTAATGATTGTGTGACATTTTAGTACGGTGGTTATTCAGGAACAAAGGTGGTCTCTCTGTTGTGCGCTCCACATACTGTCCTGGCGCTGCACTTCCGCGAAACGCTTTTTGCGTTCCGTCAACATACAACGTTATCAATTAACATTTAATAATCGATTTTTAGACATTTGTTAATCGATTCATAATCTTCCACGTCCGCATCACGATGCATCTCAGAATCAACTATTTTTTCCACCCCTAATTGATAGAAGGCTGCACTTACTAAAGTCCCACACTGTGTTTTGAGATTTACCATAGTATTGTTACAGTGTGTATTTTACAGTATACACACATGTATTTCACACATTTTAAGAAGATCAACATCACTTCTCATTCTTGCAGATTTTCAGTTATATAGTCTAACTTAAGGCAACTGTGAAAATGGGGCTTTATACGTGTAAGCAAATTTCCAATCTTTTTCTATCACAGAGCTTGTAAGGCCTGTATGACAAAGCTATACTTGGAACGTGGAAATTCATTTACTTGTGGAGGGAAACATTCAAGGCCCATTAATTTATGCAGTAGATGCTTATACCAGCGTAAAGCACATTTCCAAGACTGTCCAGCACACATTTCAGATGAGGCCAGCATCTAATTTGTTTAAAAACCAGCTGATCCATGTCAGCTTTTAATGTAAAATACAACCACTTTTGATTAAATTGGACTTTGTGCATCACAAACAACCCCATACATCAAAGAGTATAGGAATTCGCCTTTTCACTTTTTTTAGCCGTTCATCATTAAAGTATATAAAAAGCTGACCCCTTCAACTCCTTTGAACAAGGACATATAACTTGAGTCCAGAGGACTGTAACTCCCTACATTAAGACACCAATCTGGCAAAGGTCCAAGGCACAGTAAAAACAGCTTCCATAAAATAACGCTACCATCAGATATGCAATCCAATTGCATCTCATCAGCCCACTGGTCACTTCCATAAAATAGTGAACTATTGCCCGAGTCCAGGGTTTATTTAACAGCATTTCTGAAGGGTTTAAGATACACAACAGATAAACTGGCTTCACATAAGAAAATCCACCAGAGATGCTGTGCACCGAGCATCCATTCACTAACGAGGTGCAAGATGTTGGCCTGGCTTTGAGCAGAGGACATTTCAACCATCTCCACCTTAATCAAAACTACAGATGTACTTTCAGCACTAATATACCTATTTGAGAAATATGCTGCTGCAGCAGCAGCACAGAGCGGTAACGGTACATTGTCACAGATCAAAGCAGTGGCGGGCAACTGAAGGTAATGAGAGGGCCGCATGTTAAAAAACACAAGGCTCTATAACGACTTCTACAAATCAAATGAAAACTCTAAGGGCACCAGTGTTGTCTTTGATGCTGTTTAGAGCTAGGTGTCTTGCCAGGTAGAGGAAAGTAAGACATGAAATCCCATCCACTATAGGCTGCAGATAGCTAGCGTCAGGCTACCTCAGGCAAATCGACATAACAGGCCAGATTGGTTTGTCCACATGGCCTGGCCTCCCCATGTTTACATTGGAACTCACTCACCATTAGTCATTAGGGGCGCAAGGAAGAACCAAATCGAGCGAGACGGCACTGTCACGGATCCATGCAAACATCATATATACATGTATAAATATATTTTCTAAATTCGTTGTCAAAATCTCATTCCTGACAAGAGCCAAAACACAAAATAAAGCCTCAGTGTTCAGGGTTTTGCTGTGATGTATTAATCACCACCACCGGTGTGGGGCATATCCGTTACAAGGCACAGGTTTACACCCAACCAGTGGCGATTCTAGACCAATTTTATTGAGGGGGCCAGATTGGGGTCAGTTGTTTTGTCAGAGGGGCACATTCAAACTGGGACAAACGAGACAAAGGCAAACTTCAAGCTTTCAAAATGTCCTGTTTAGTATATAATGTAATGTTTTAGTATGTTTCAGTAACCTACAGTTATTTGTTTCAGTAACAGGATCTTTTCAGTAACTTAGTTATATATTTATTAAATTACATTATAAATAACAAAACATTCCTGTTATTCCAGTAGGCTACTGTTATCGCTTTTTTTGTATGAAAAGTTCTGTTTAAATGCAATGCATTATTAAATTGTTATGATAATAATTTACCCTTTAAGGAGGGGGACTCAAAACAATTTCCAGCAATATCCAAAGGCTATCCATGCAATGGAAATATGAATTACAAGGACAAAATATTGTCTACAATGCTGCATTCAGTTTAATTTCATTGCAAGAAGACACATTACTATGATTACTTTAGACCAGGGCTATTAAATTACAGGTTCAATTGGGCCGGATTTTAAAACCAGGACACAGAGATGGGCCGGACACTTTCTCAGGAGTTGGAATCATTAAGATTTTATTGACACACTTGTATTGGTAATCCTTACTGGTTCAGTTCTTTATCGATGCTCTTATCAGTCCTATTATTTACTAAATAATTGCAAAATTTTTTTTTTTTCAACTAAATGTTGTTTCTATAGCAGCAACAGGATTTACAACAGCAAAGCCACTAATATTTCACTGGAAACAAATTTAACATGTCAGTGAAATAAATATTATATATTCCTGAGATCAACATACTGTGTGAAGTTTAGAAATTATTAACAACTCAGTCCCTCCTGTCCTCCTCCCTCTGCTGCTGCTGGAAGAGAGGAGGGTCTGTCTCAGCTACCAGCTGAGTTTAAAATGTGCCATATTTTAAGGTAGGCTACTGGCAAACTAAGCTGAACAGTTACTAAAGACAGACAGCTTTCACTTCAGCTTGTTTTTAACAATAAGCTATTAGCTGAGCTAGCGCTGTGCTTGTGTAAAACCTAAACACAGCTGCAGTAGATGAGAGACTGAGCAGATTAAAACATCGCGTTTTGCATATTATTCTTATTAAACAGGTGTGTTGGTAAAGTAGTGGCTTTTTACTCGCTAAGTTTTTATTGAACCACGTACTTAACTAACGAGAGGAGTCATCAATGACCACTGATCAGCTGGCCGACTTCGCTCCGTGTGTTCGCGCACGTGTGCGGAGTGGAGGGGAGCGGAGAGGCTGCAGGTCGGACAGTAGGCTAATGTTGAGCCTTGATTGGCGGTGAGCGGTTCAGCGCATGCGAAACTCAACAGAGATGAGAAGGAATGATATACAGTAGCTCACTCTTTAGATACTTTCATACACGATACATGTAATGTACTTTTGTTGTCATATAGGCTATATTAGATTATGTGCTAGGCCACATGAAGGTTGCTTCGGGGCCGGATGGAGCCGGCGGCCACTAATTCATTAGGGCTCCTGAAGACTTTTCGTTCAGAGGGGGTCCAAGGGCTGTGTTACAGGGGCACTGGCGCCTGTTGCCCCCCCCCCCCCAAAACCGCCACAGCACCCAACTAAACAATCCACAGTGTGTTTGTTGTAGTTAACTGAGACAAAGTTTTATCACCATGCTAGGGTAGTAACTGCAAGCCAAATAAGATACCTGGTTGGGCAGGGAAAAAAGAAAGAGGCCTTATCATACAGAGGGACAGCTAACCCCTCTGGTTTTAACACTCTGCCTCTGCTCTACCCTTTGGAACAGCTCACACTTTCCATGAAAAAATGAGTTATGGAAAAAAAAAGAAGCAATTAAATCTAGCAAAAATCTGCTGCCATCTAAGTAACCACATACAGTTGTTCTTCCTGGCATCATGTGAAGTTAATCATGCAAGAAAATGGGGAGACACTGGTCATTGACCAAATTCCAGCAATGTAAGCTTTCCATGTCAAATCACATTATTGTCAACTGTATTCTACCAATTTTAATGTGAAAATATAAATATTCTATCATCATGACTCTTAAGCAACTGGAGTGAATTCAAGCAGTACAATCAAGTTGTCATTCAAAGTACAAAATCTCTGAGAGAAATTCAATAGTGATGACACAAAATAGCAGTCAGAAAGAATTGTGGGGACAACACGGTGAGATTCCTCTGTGTCTTCTGCACTGTTTCTTGTAGGCATGGCATCGTAAACTTGCACTGCACGTATCATATCCCCAATTCTGACTGGCCATGATGGTAATATTGTCTTCTTCCACATCTCCCTTTCCAGGCTAATAGCCTGCTAGCTCTAGTTTTGGTGGCTGGCCGACCCTGACTGCTGCCATATCATGCAGAGACCTCTGAGCTGAAATCAATAGCCAGTGCAGAGGATTGAGCTTGTTTGTCACCCTGTCCCTGGTCTGTCAGTCACCATCCCCCATGTCCTCCATCTGCTGCAGGCATGTAACCTGGCCGATGGGCTGTCCATGAAAGAGTCCTTGAAAAGACAAAATGTCAGGTAATTCACTATAAGGATGCTGCTAATTACATCCATTAGCTCAAATGTTTGTTAACGGAGGATATAATTTAGCATGTTAGATGTGGGTCTTTATTTACAAAATGGTAGAGAATATACTATCTTGTTCAATGTATTCATTACAAAATAACATTTAGAACTATTTAAAGTTAGTGATCAACCCAAACAAACTGTACTTACTGTCTAACATACTGTCTAGGACAAGAAAAAAGCAAATTGCTGTTGTTACTGTGCATTCAGACCAAACGCGAATTTAATCCACGCAACGCTTTCCTCGCGGGGGTTTTATCGCTGGACATCCCTGGAGTGTTCACACACAACGCAATAACGTGAATAAACACAACCCGCCATTACTACAGCTGTATGAACCCAAAGTAAACATTTTGCTGTGATTAAGTAGCATTAAACGGATCAAACTGAGCCGAAATAACTACAATATGATGCAGATTTGTTAAACATATGAATTCATGCTTTGTCAGGTCTGTCAGCAAGACAGCAGGACAACAACTTCTAAAATGTTTGTTTTCTGAATGGAGTTTGGATTGTTCAGTGCTATGCTATGCTAACCTGGTCACAGTAAAGTACAACGATAGCTGGAATAAAGTTACATACACATGATGTCTATGAAGATTCTCAGTCATCCAGGTCATAGTTATCCAACGAAGGTTAAAATCAAGGGCAACTGGACTTGGTTGAAGATACTGGAAGACGTTTTGTCCCTCATTCAAAGGGCTTCTTCAGTTCTGACTGACTGGCAGGGAAACTCAGCTATTTAACCTCAGTGGGGTCGTTGGCCCGGGTCATCGATACCCAAACACAAGAAAAGCAATCTAGTGTATGCGGTCCAATGCAGTGAGGAATGCACAGACCTGTATATTGGGGAGACTAAACAACCACTATACAAACACATGGCTCAACACAGAAAGGCCAACTCCTCAGGTCAAGACTCTGCAGTCTACTTACATCTGAAGGACAGAGGACACTCGTTTGAGAACCACCAGGTGCACATTTTAGACAGAGAAGATGGAAAGAGGTGTCAAGGAAGCCATCTACACCAGGGTTGAGAAGCCGTCATTGAACAGGGGAGGGGGTCTACACCACCACTTATCCCCCACTTACAATGCTGTCCTTTCATCACTTCCCAGGAAACTCAACAAACGTAACCTATTGGCCTCAGGTGAAGATACCAACGATGGTCGTTCAGTCTTGGCCACAGGTAGTCTTAACGACTGTAACGACTGTCGTCACAGCAACAAGGAACACTAACAAACCAGCGGTATCGATGACCCGGGCCAACGACCCCACTGAGGTTAAATACCTGAGTTTCCCTGCCAGTCAGTCAGAACTGAAGAAGTCCTTTGGATGAGGGACGAAACGTCTTCCAGTATCTTCAACCAAGTCCAGTTGCCCTTGATTTTAACCTGTTTTCTGAACTCACCTGGTAGTTCAACCTCCTCGCTTTCTTTTCTCCAGGCAATGTCCAGTTTTTATATAAATATGAAGTAGTGCCAAACGATGCTAACAACACTGGAACCGGATGTGCACGGAATCTAGCTGCTGAGAAGCTCGAGTAAAGATAAATCAACGTTGTAATCCCAAAAACTAAAGTAAAAAAGTAATTTAATAAAAGCAGTTTACTCCGAGCTCCTCCCTTGAGCAAACGGCGTAGTTGTCAGAGCATAATCCAGTCTCCAGTTCCCAAACTAGCAGACCGTTGAGAAAAAACAAAGGCAGAGCCCTATGATCTGAGGTAACACTTCACCAGATTAGTCATGCACATCTTAAAAGAAGATTTCTATTCTATGAGTTAAATGTTACCAGTAAGATTCAATGGTTAGATACTGTGCTTTCAAAAAGTAGTCTCTTTTTTGCTTTCTAAAACTCCCCACTCTCTACTGCAACTGGTCAGTTAATGAAAACTCAGTAAAGTTAATGTATACAAAGAAAAGAGAAGCTGACAAATGTAGAACTTCTCTTTTAAAGCGTCATGAGGTGGTTGCACAAAAAGGACAGCAGGCTCTTAAGAAAATGCACTGGTGCTCATAGGTATTTGACGGTGGCTGCAGGCGCTTTGAAAGAATTTATAAAAGCTAAAAAAAAAAATAGAAAAAGACACTGCCCAACAGCTTTAACAGCTCATTTGAAAAGGAACCACCAGCAACTTCACTTATCACTGGATGCTGGCACCCCACTCCCTGTAGGAAATGTTTCAGCAGAGGGTTGTTGAAAACCAATCTCTCCTCGAACCCCACATTAGAACAGATTTCTGGCACATGGCAATTGATAGTAGAACTTGACAGACTCATCTTAAAGCTGCACAAAGAGAGCACAGAGCCAATAGAATCAACTCTTCTCTCCTTCTGGAACCGCTGAAACCTTTATGTAGTCAGTACTGCATTCGCTTGCCTTGGATTAACTCAGTGGGGGACTATCCTTGACACACCTGCCAGTCCCTCTCAGGGTCCGAAACCTTGAGGAGCTTGCTAATATCACAGTTCACCTAAGACAAATCTCCTTGATATTTGGGAATTGATCGAGGAAGCCAGTAGAAGCCACGGTGGTTCTTGCATTGGAAACAAAGGCTGGGGGTAAACAATGGTGCGAGTGTTAAAATCCGCTCTTTTGTGACTTCTGAAGGTCAATGAAGCCATGAGGGCACATTCTGTGGACTTGACCATTCAGAGAGAAAATTTGTTATTCCAACACAACGATGGGTAAGTGGTTCTTGACTATCTTCTCCGTGTATGTTAGGGATGACAAAGGCATGTGATATTGTCCTCATGTAGAAGAATGACAGAGCATGATCTTCTTACAAGTTAATGACATTATTATCCACAAGTTCAAAGAAAGTCATTTTCCTCTCCTATCTGTATGTTTATGAAACAAATTCAAACTGGGATATCAGGTAAATTGATAATTTTACAAGTGAGTGCCTGTCCCTGAGAGAAGTGACGTTGTGTTACAGTGGATTTAATTTGATCACACACACACACACACACACACACACACACACAAAATCACACACACAGCTGTTTGAAAGTGTCTTAAATCATAACCCTTAACCCCTGCTATTAAAGAAGAGCCACGTAAGACTGTCATATACATTTTATGAATCTGTACAAAAGTTTTATGTAACTAAAGGCAGAAAAACTGTGAGAACTCTAGGGAAGTGTTCATTAAAATCTGACTTTGGATACTCCCGACACTGAATCTTCTGAGTCATTTAAGTGTTTGTGTTTCTATCTCAGAGCACATGTGCAAACGCTCACATGCCTGCTCACGCATACACACACAGAACTTGCCATGCTGCCTTGACTCAGAGCATATGGTGGATATATAATAATATATATAATATATTTTCCGAATGTCAGTGAAGCCTGTTCACAAGTGTCACCACCAAATCCCTGCTGGGATAAAGAAACATAAAATAAATAAAAAATAGCAGAGTGAGCCAAATGAAACCAAATGCGGAGCTCACTCAGATACTAAACCACTTTCAACCCAACCATTTGGAGGAGAATATTAAGGGAAACAAGTCTGCAAGAGGTGGAAATAAAAATGTATGAGGAAATATTGACATGAACAACAAATGTGAATCAAGTGGAGTCTTTAAGGGTTTTTGCTTATTGCTAGGCACTTCACTGCACGTGCATGCACAAATCTCCTTGCATGCACATAAGGCGAACATTCAATTCATTAAGCCTTCAATTTCTCTGGTCACAAGAAACATTTCAATAAAGTCTCTTAATTAACATGCATACCGATTAGGATGTCATGTTTCAGAATGGGCAGCAATCTGTCTTCCTGTCACTCCCTCCCTCCCTCCCTCACACACACACACACACACACACACCTCCCAGTCAGTGACTTAATGGCTTTTTTCACCTGCACTTAGCAATGGACTATGGTCTGTGAATAATAATTGGGAAGAAGGAGTAAAAAACAGGAGAGGGGAAGGCAGAGTAGGAGTGAGAGTGAGAAAGAGATGTAATTCATGGTTTGACTGTCAATGTAAATGCCATACTATACTGAGCACTTCATATTTCTGCCCCTATTTCTCCTAATTCTACTTTATTGATGCGTGAGTGTTTCTCTGGAAACAGACATGGGAGATATTAATGGATGTTTTCTAGATAGGCCTACTTCATAATTGACAGAACAGCAGGGAACAATTGAGGCATACACTGAAAACTCCATTATAACCCTTTTGGGTTCCAAACATAACCAACATTCGATGTATTCTCTCAATACACTATACAGCCCAGCTTCACTCCACTCCAACACAACATAATGCCTTTGCTCTGGCTATATTTAATGGTGTTGAAGAAAGAAAGTGACTCGGTATAATTGTGAGTTGTATGTCTACATTCGTTGCATTAGCCAGAAACCTAGGCCACTCAGACATCACTGATTGTACTCAGAGGAGTGGAGAAATAGGTGTCGATAAAATGCGTCTTATGCCACAATGGAGACGCGTTTGCTGCATTCCAATGGGGCTGCTTTGTCGAGGACCTGCAGCACAGCGCAGTCATACAAAGTGGAGAGGCACTCAAAACAATCGACATGCCCCTGGGTCTCACCAACATAATCTTTAGAGACAAAGGAGGAAAACACACATCCACAATTACAGCTAAGAAATGGAGTTTGATTCTCATTAGTGCTAGAAATACACTGCTAATGTCTGTGCCTGTGTGGCTGAGAGACTGTACGCGCAGGCATAGTCATGTATGTTTCTGAAATGCTACAGTTGAAAACACATGAGAGTGTTTTTATATTAGAGCTACAACTTCCATCCCATAAACTGTGCTGAGACTGCAGATAGAAAAAAAATCGACTATGTCATAGCCTATAACCAAACAATAAACATAAAAACACAGAGCCAATGTTTACCTGAGCTCCCCAGGGCATGTCTATTGGCATGAGGCAGGATCCCAACTGCCATTTCAGTGAGCTTATAGCTCTGTGTGCCTGTGTATCTGTGTGGGTATGTGTTTATGTAAAATATCCCATGGGGTATAATGTAGACTAATAAGAGGTAATAAAGGTAATATTGACCTTGTAATAGCTGGTTTCCTGCCAACCCAAGGGCCTGAAAGGCTGTCTTTGTGTCATACAGGGTGCTGTTGAACTTGAAGGGTTAACTTAACCAAGACCAAAGAAGACCTTTCTGTATCAAAGCAGTCAGGCATGATTTTCAAATTTTCAGTTTTACTGCCTGTGAATCCATGTATTTTTTTTATACAGTCTATGTGTGAATCACACCATCAGTCAAATGTGCTATAATCTTTAGATTAAATCTGGTGTGTGTAGAATTTGTACAAAGGCTTACAACCTGTGCTTCTCCACAGTTTTTTCATACTTGTTACTATGTTGTTTGAGTGTCATGCCATCATCTGATTATCAGTTTACATCATTGTAATGTAATTATTGATATTTCAACTCAACTGCCAAACAAATACACACCTCCCTTCACC
>NC_060170.1:17688192-17750163 GCF_021292245.1 Micropterus dolomieu | reverse complement strand
CACACACACACACACACACACACACCTCCCAGTCAGTGACTTAATGGCTTTTTTCACCTGCACTTAGCAATGGACTATGGTCTGTGAATAATAATTGGGAAGAAGGAGTAAAAAACAGGAGAGGGGAAGGCAGAGTAGGAGTGAGAGTGAGAAAGAGATGTAATTCATGGTTTGACTGTCAATGTAAATGCCATACTATACTGAGCACTTCATATTTCTGCCCCTATTTCTCCTAATTCTACTTTATTGATGCGTGAGTGTTTCTCTGGAAACAGACATGGGAGATATTAATGGATGTTTTCTAGATAGGCCTACTTCATAATTGACAGAACAGCAGGGAACAATTGAGGCATACACTGAAAACTCCATTATAACCCTTTTGGGTTCCAAACATAACCAACATTCGATGTATTCTCTCAATACACTATACAGCCCAGCTTCACTCCACTCCAACACAACATAATGCCTTTGCTCTGGCTATATTTAATGGTGTTGAAGAAAGAAAGTGACTCGGTATAATTGTGAGTTGTATGTCTACATTCGTTGCATTAGCCAGAAACCTAGGCCACTCAGACATCACTGATTGTACTCAGAGGAGTGGAGAAATAGGTGTCGATAAAATGCGTCTTATGCCACAATGGAGACGCGTTTGCTGCATTCCAATGGGGCTGCTTTGTCGAGGACCTGCAGCACAGCGCAGTCATACAAAGTGGAGAGGCACTCAAAACAATCGACATGCCCCTGGGTCTCACCAACATAATCTTTAGAGACAAAGGAGGAAAACACACATCCACAATTACAGCTAAGAAATGGAGTTTGATTCTCATTAGTGCTAGAAATACACTGCTAATGTCTGTGCCTGTGTGGCTGAGAGACTGTACGCGCAGGCATAGTCATGTATGTTTCTGAAATGCTACAGTTGAAAACACATGAGAGTGTTTTTATATTAGAGCTACAACTTCCATCCCATAAACTGTGCTGAGACTGCAGATAGAAAAAAAATCGACTATGTCATAGCCTATAACCAAACAATAAACATAAAAACACAGAGCCAATGTTTACCTGAGCTCCCCAGGGCATGTCTATTGGCATGAGGCAGGATCCCAACTGCCATTTCAGTGAGCTTATAGCTCTGTGTGCCTGTGTATCTGTGTGGGTATGTGTTTATGTAAAATATCCCATGGGGTATAATGTAGACTAATAAGAGGTAATAAAGGTAATATTGACCTTGTAATAGCTGGTTTCCTGCCAACCCAAGGGCCTGAAAGGCTGTCTTTGTGTCATACAGGGTGCTGTTGAACTTGAAGGGTTAACTTAACCAAGACCAAAGAAGACCTTTCTGTATCAAAGCAGTCAGGCATGATTTTCAAATTTTCAGTTTTACTGCCTGTGAATCCATGTATTTTTTTTATACAGTCTATGTGTGAATCACACCATCAGTCAAATGTGCTATAATCTTTAGATTAAATCTGGTGTGTGTAGAATTTGTACAAAGGCTTACAACCTGTGCTTCTCCACAGTTTTTTCATACTTGTTACTATGTTGTTTGAGTGTCATGCCATCATCTGATTATCAGTTTACATCATTGTAATGTAATTATTGATATTTCAACTCAACTGCCAAACAAATACACACCTCCCTTCACCGCTCCTTCTTCACAGTGCCTGGAGTCCAGCACTTTCAAATGTGCCGGTGTATAGAACTCTCTCTCCGACTGTTCCTGTGCATGATCACTAACGCCACCTGCTGCTTTGGCCGGAACAATGTTGTGGGGAAGTTCCGCACCACTGTCTTTGTTTTCCATTTATAGAGCCAGGGCTGTGTAGGAAAACCGGATTTTTTTTTTCCAGAGCACCCACAAAACAGAGAGCTAGCAAACTGTGAGAAAATTTTCACTGAATTTATCAAAAAAGTATATTGGATTACAGTCATTCTCTTTAAAGTTAGCAAGTACAAAGCAAAAAATAAATAAAAAATCCAGAAAGATAAATTACACCACACACGCCTTTCTCTTTTTAGTGTCATGCACCATTATAATAGATGTTAAAGGATGTTAATAATTTTGTACCAGGAGGAACAGTTTACAACTGCTGTCTTTTTTATTCTGAACATTTTTAAAAACAAAACACAGTTAGTTTATTTCTGCATGTAATTAACTTTTTCCAATCCATGTCAACACTTTTATAGAATCCATACCATTACACTTACTATGGCAAATAGTTGTGTCAACAGTAGTGTGCAGAGACAGATAATCACAATGCTGCAGTGTGGTTAACAAAAGCTGTGAAAAATAAGAATCCATGTACTGGTAAAAAGATGCACTGGTAAAAAGATTCACTTGACTCACGCTCGCACCCGCTACTATGGTTAAGAGCAGAGCGGCAAGCTCTTCTGGTGTCTCTGGATGGGGCAACAACATTATTTACCATAATAACGCATTTCTTATGTTGACATCATTAGTGATTTTATATTGCAAGTTTTTGCTAATTAATGTTTGTAATATAAAACTAGCTGGTATTTTACCACTTACATTTTCAAGAAAACAAGGGCCAGTAATATAATCTCAGGGGTAGCGGGGTTTCTCTCGTGTTAACAGCTGACAGTGGTCATATTGGAACACTTGTGTCACAAAAACACCATCGGGCACTCATTAGAGACACTTGTACCACTGGCTTGACCATGCTAAATCACTTTATTTAGCCACTAATGGTTATTTATGGGCAAAAGCAGGCAGATAATGATCCATTTTTAGCAGTGGATGACAACATTACCATGGAGCTTGGAGACTTCTGCAGCAGAAGCCTGCAAGTTCGCTGCATCAAGTTCAGACAAAAGGAATCAACTCTCTATCAAGACCCTAGATGTTACATACTAGTATTTACTGGCAGTAAAATAATTTGAGGAATGGTGATGTGATAGGTCAAGATAAAAAACAAAACAACTATAATATTATTAGAATCAAATAAAGCTTTGCTATTTGTACTGGAGGCTGCATGATAACAAAGCAGAAAAGCAAGGTCGAGTTACACTGTGATTTTTCGCTAAAGGTTCCACGCCTCTACGGGACAATACAGCAGATGAATATTCTATCTGCAGAGGTAGGCAGCCTTGAACAGTGAACTCCAGCAGCAGAAATGTTCAAACACATTTCATTGTTTGCTCTCCCAAGCTCACCTTTTTATCCTTCATCTGGCGTCTCTGTGGGCCCAACCCCACAGAACCTAACATAAGCTTTGAATGGCCTTGAAAGTAGAATGGAAAAGGAGTGGATCTACATAGGACTACTTATAAGAATTCCACTTTTAGATACAGTTATATTTTTTATATCAATGTATTGAAGAACGTGCTTATTTCAAACTTACCCTAAACCTACATTGTTTATTTGTGTTTTAATTAGTCATAGCTCGCATTTTTAAGAATGGCCACGAACAGCTTTAGAGAATTCCCCTGAATGTTTTTGTGGATTTTAGAAAATGATACATGGGTACACCAATGTGATGGCGATAAGTGAAATGTTTCCGCCCAAGAAAAGAATGAGGATGGTCCGCTCCATCTCTTTTGAAAGAAAGACCTAAGTACAGCAGAAGAAAGAAGTACAGAGAGGACACACAACAAAAATCAGTCACTCACAAGCAGCATCTGAAACATTCACAAACATTATTATAAGGGTCCAAAGTTAAACGTTTAAAATCACCCAATGGAATGAGACATTCAAGTTTAAAATGTGTTCAAGATGTGCCACACATGCCCTTTTAGTCTTTGATTCTAAGCGGATTAGTGATGCTTTTGATAGGGAACACTTTTAATCTCACTGTAGTTACATTAGTAATGTCTTCTTAGGAGAGTGACTGTAGGCCTATATTTGTCCAGGTTTCACAAGATTAAACAACACCAACAAACAACATCTACATCCAACAATGGATCCAGAAATGCACGGTGCATCCCCAATGTATTGTGTGTGTCTAACTTCAGTCAGCCACAAACACAACACAATACACACAAGGACAAGAAAGTGCTTTAATAATCTTCTGCATACTACTGCAAACACAACCAAACTAATCACTCGAGAGGCAGAGAAATCCACCGGTACAGATGTGTCTTGTACATGGAAGAAATTTGATAGTAGTACCTCTGTTAATTACATACAAAAAAACCCCATTAAGAATAAACATAAAGCCATGTACACACAACCAAACATGCTCGAGAATGACACTCATTCACATGACCAAAGCACAAACAGGCCTCCCAAGTGTCTCTTTCCTATGTCTGGGTGTCAGGCATATAATTGAGGGCTTACAATGCGCTCCCCGTCTGCTAAGCCTTGCTATCTATCAGGCCACACACTGCTCTCACAAACTGCCCTCCACTGGTACATATCTGATTAGGGTTCCTCTGTAAATGAAGCTTTACAGGACAGACCGATAAAAGAAGGAGAGAGGATAGGAGGAGGCGAGGGAAAAGAAAGATTACAATATGTAAAGAGGAGGTGAGGCGTGGACAGACTTGAGTATCAAACAAGAGCACTATGGTGGGGACAACTGGGGGAAGAATGTGAAGTCATGCCATGCAGCAGTAGCAGTATCACATCTATTCATTAACGATTTGCATCATAACTCAAGATTATTAAGACTGACAGGACTGGCATCACTGACTTTAAAAGTGCCGTAGAATGGAAAACTGTAACATAGTTGAATAAAAAGAGTTAAGTGCATGTTACTGACATACCGTGAGCCTCAATCAGTATGGTTTCCTCCTTCATATGTAAATCTCATGCATCCACAATACCCCTGAGTGAATACCAACAAGCGCTAGATGTTACGTAACAGCTGGGATGTTTGTGTCCCTAAAGCTACAAAGACCAGCCCACTTTCCAGAGTTAGCGGTCATAGAGCTCAAAGCTGTACGCTGTGCAGTGCAGTGTGTCTCACAGAAAGTGCTTTCACATTTATGTACTTTGGCTGCTCTGCCTCAACTCTCTGATTTATGAAGTTTGCTGATGGACAGATAGATAGATACTTGTTGCTGATGCTACAGGTTGCTAACCGCTAGCTGTTGCTAACAGTCGCTCCTGTAATCAGTTGTCGCTGAACCAGCAGTCCAAAGCTTCTGTACTAATGTTAAAGGTGTAAACACCAAGCTTCCAGTCCGGGCAGAATCAGCAATAGGACGGCTAGCTACACGGGTGAAAAGGGGTGCTGAGAAGGGGTGCAGATGATAATGTGTTTTTTGAACATTACATCATGTAAACATTTTCTAGTAGAAACCCTAAAAACAAGTATGAACCTGAAAATGGGTATTCTATGGGACCTTTAAGAATGGCTCCGGTCATTTAGAAGTGAATCAGTAATGTCTTTTTCACTTTTTCAATAATTTTCACTTCAGTTTAACATGGCCTCGGCCAATCACAATATCTGAGCAAATACAGAATCTTAATATAGTAAGACAGTCAGCAATCATAGGGCACATATGCTACATCTTGAAGCAATATCCAAATATTTCATAATCTGATAGGGTATTTTAAAATTTCAATTAACTTTAAATTAATTCACATAGTAAGTCATCTATTTTCTATCACCCCCAGGAGTTTAATTAATCACTTTTCACCTGTTTTTCATTCATTAACCTAAACTCATAAGCCAGGGCTACTCAACTGGTAGCCTTAAGTCATTTCAAATAGTCCCTTTGATTTTTTTTGGGCAGGTAATTTAAAACAATTATAAAAATTAAAGCGCCTTGAGATATTTTTCACAAAAAAGAATAACTTATCCTGCCCTGTCAAAGTTAATAGCCAATGGATTTAAGAACTTACAATTTACAGGTAGTCGTCTTTCCAACAAAACCCAGCCTTGTTTCATGAAAAGCATTTTTCTATTGGTGAGAGACTAAACAGTTAAAGACATACTCAACCGATGAAACTGCTTTTGGAGCCAAACCTCCAACAATTCTTGTTAATTTATTTTATCTTTATAATGAGCTTTAAATTGTCATTAACTATTAGTGATTTGATATGCTTTTACAGTCATTAACCAAAATGACTTCACCATCATGACCTAGCATACAAAAAATGCGCTTTTCTTTTAGAAATTATTTGTTAAATGGTTAAAAGTATGGAAACTCACATTGTAAATACAATTAGTCGGCCCTTTGACACATTTTTATAATCTTGCCTCATCAGTAGACTTTATGTTGGCCATACCATGTGTAGCAAACAAGTAACATGTAATACTGTACAAAGGTATGCTAAATAATGAATTTTACTTCTTTTACTGAAAAAGAGTTATGGTTTCAACGTGGGGGCAACAACCTTACTGCCAATCGAACAATCCCATGGAGATCCTACACATTATACAAAACAGGCACATGCTGAATGAAGCGCATATGCTGTGCTGCAGTAAATAACGGTTGAGAGAGAAAGCCTTTTATGTTTAATAAGAAGCGATTTACACATGCCTTTCATCATATAGTTATGTACATACACACAAAAACTCACACTAAGTATAATGGCAGGGGTTTTCCTCTGCTTTATCAGTGCCACTGATCAAATGATGAAGAGGGATCGACAGCTCTATGTGTGACACTGTGGCCAGAGATGCTGCTAAAACACATTTAAGAGTCATGAGCTATACTATTTAAACACGGCCAATTTGTTATGTATTATTATTATTATATCATTCCCTGTAAACTGAATGATGCATTGTTGAACAATGGAGTTCAACAGCAGGAAAATACATCATATGGACAGAGGAAGGAAAAAGGAATGAGGGTGAAGTAGTCAAAGAAACTGACATCAGGAACCAATGAAAAGTGAGGAGTGTGAAAAGAATATGAAAGATGATTTTAGTAATCCAAATGAAAAGCGACCTTTAAGCACAAATAGATTTTGCATTTAGATACTCCAGTAACCTTCCTGTAAGCAGAGGAATCCTACGGAGATAAAGACGGGGATGTTCTCTTGGACAGCGGCCACCAGGGTGGACTAAACCATGGCAACGACAGGAGGTAAATGACAGGTCAAAGGTCGGAGCCAGCAGGAGGAAATGACATCAGCAGGAAGTATGAATAAACAGTGGGGGGACAATCATCCAATACAAGCACTGACCTTGCAAAGGATTAGCAGTGGCATTATCTCTCAAATATACAGATGTAAAAAAAAAAAAAAAAAAAGAAAAAAAAAAAGAAAGAAAATGAGCAAGGGGGTGACCTTCCAAAAATAAAGTTCCTAATTTCAAGTTTTATGTTTATCTGAAAGGTAGACACTAATAAAGTAATAATGTAAATGATAACACACTGTTATTAACTTAGAGCTGAGTGTTATTTCAATGCTAATTTTAAATTTAATTGTTCAAACTGAAAACAAGACTTTAATTTGATCTCAGTCTTTTGTAAAGTGATGGTATTTTGATGATTAAGCTACATATATAGTATACATTTAATTTAATTCAATACATTTTTAGATCATTTTTAAATAAAATAAATAAAATTAAATATTGTACTGAACTGAAATTCAAATAAGTGATGTAAACACACACAAAACTCCCAAGCTATTCGTAATCTGGCAAAGAATTTTGTTCAGCTGTATTGTGATGGTCGAAGTTTTGCATGTTTTCCACATTTACAATTTCTTTGACGGTAAAATTAATTTTAATTTTTTTTTAAAACAAAAAAAAACAATTTGTGACATGAAAAGAATCCATTCTGATTTTGACTCACTGAATGTATCCTGGATGTGAAGAGAGACCTGTTACTGTCTCCTAAACACCTGTTACAAAAACTAAGTAGGCTTTAGCTACCTCTATTTGTTATATACAGTACAGATAAAATGTTCATTCATGTTCATTCAAACAGCTGTTTTGTGTTATCCTTGAGTGTGTGGTTAATATTAGTCTAGTAATCGTTAGGTAATATACCTGTAACCTTGATACGATAAAAAAATAAAATAAAATAAAAAACACTGCCAAAGTTGTTATAATGTCAAGTAGTTACAAGCACAGTTCTTAAGAGATTAAGAAAATGGAAAAACAAAAAGGCAACCAAGCTTAAAAAATAAAACATTCTTTAAGCCTCATCATTGAAGAAGAAATCTCAATTGAAGAGCATGCCCTACAGCAAAAACAGCCCCTGGCAGTCTAGTACTATTACATGCTGCTTCTGCTTCGTGTCTTTTTAAAAATCTAAAACTACAGTATCTTACTAAAACAGATACATTGAACATTTAGTTTCTTTGTGGGCTTTGACTGACTTTAAACTATTGTGTTTTAATGTATGCTTTTCAGACTCTTTTGTATTACTAAGCACCAAGTCAGTTGAATCTGATATGTCAGAAAAACACCAAGGGCCTACTGTGATTACTGGTTGCGTATTGACGTGAACTGCATGTACAAATTAAAAAGAGTGTACTCATGGTAACCTTTACATGAATATGGCATTAGTCGCACATGCTGGGGACATTTCTAGCAGTAATACTTAATTATCTACACGGCCATGGTTCATTCATTTGCACAGCTGAGCCATATAGGCAGGCATTCCAACATTGTATCAGCTGATTTGTTTTATTCTACATCTATACTCACTCACCTGTACTCCAGCAAAGTTCAGCAGTAGCAGAATAGTGTCCTTAGCTATTCTTCTGTCGGCTGGTCTGTTGTAAAACTGCTTTGTTTGAAGCAAGGGAAAAGTTCTTAAACACTCATACACATTAACAATTACTTTAAGTTATCATCTACTTTTTACGTTGTGGAGATAAAATATTATCAGTAGTGGTATATTATGAATTCTAGTTTGTGGCATACAGGTAATATAATGCAGCTGTCTCATATGCTGAATAATCTGACAATGTTTATGTAGAATTTAAAATTTGTCTTGACATCTTAGAGAAAGCCCTCACCTGGGGTATATAAAATTGTTATTTGAATACTTCCCCAGACCCTCAAATTACTGGAACATCTTTCGGATGGTACCATTGTTTTTACACATTTTGTAAATGTAAGTAATGCTGTAGAAATGCTGAACAGTCACAAAAATATCTAAAACCAAAACAACAATGTTAAGAAGACAAAAGAAGAATAAACTAATTGCAGTAGACCAGCAGCTGTGGCAATACAGGACCGTAAGGATGTTAAATAAAATAAAGAGCTCTCATATACAGCAAGTGGGAAAGCCTCCTCTTAAGAGAGAATGAGAGAACCAACTATAGAAGCCACCACAGGGCACTTCAACTACTCCCAAATCTGGTCACCAACACACATCAACACCCATGTAACCTACAGGCCAGCTCCATTCACACCTGAGAGAGATGAGGAGGAGGAAGACGACCAGAGAGGGACAGCGCAAGAGATGGAGAGGAAGGAAGGAGGGCGGCAATGGCCAAGAAAATAAAAGGAGATAACCACAGAGAGAAAGAGAAGCCTCTAAGTCATTATAGAAATACTAAACATTTTACACCTGTCCACTGGCTGTTTCAGTGCTACTCGTAGGCAATGGTACAGTGGACGTGACGCTGCCTCTAGAGAAATACTTGTCAAATCTAGACACGCACGCACGCACACGCACGCACACACACACACACGCACACACACACACACACACAGGAAGTAATAAGAAAAATGGGAAAATGCAATGTCTGACTTCTATAAACAAAAACCTTATAGCCAGCAATAACAGGGACATCTTCTACAACTTACACAGCTTGGTGTTATTGAGTCCCACGGGCACACTTAAAGCATGCTGTTATTGGGAACTACAGGGTTGAGATGGTGGTGAGAGAGAGCGAGAAACAGTAGGAGATGAGAGACAAGAGAAGACAAATGAACCATTTAGATCAAAGCTTCATAAACACACATGGGGCCTCTTGTTACTAATGCTACCTCTATCAAGAACAGAAACATTATGGGCATTCAGCAAGTCACAGATACATGATTACATCCTTTGGCACTATGTACACACACACACACACACACCCACACACACACAAACCTTCGTACACGGGGACACATCTATGTACACAGATTTACATTTAAATCTGTGTATAAACACATATATCCAAGCCATTTCAATCCTTCTTCTCCATAGACTTAAGCCTAAAATAGCAGAGGCTTAAGTTTTTTTTTTCCAAAAAAAGTTACGGCAAAGTGTGTGTGTGCTGAAATGCGATAGTATGAGTGAAGGAAGATATTAGCATGAGCTCAAAAGTGCATCTATAATATGTGTGTACTGCCTGTGTGATTGCGTTTGCGTCAATGTGTGTAAATGCAAACGGGAGTTTGGCTGTAATCCCCGAAGCAAGTTCGTGTGTGTGTGTGTGTGTGTGTGTGTGTGTGTTAGTGGGTGAGAGAGAGAGTTAGCATGTTTGTGTGTTACCAGTAAGATGGTAGACAGCGTAAGCCCCAGCCTTCACAGCTTAAGCCCCCCTCACTTTTCTCCCCCATAAGGCAAACAGTGGATAGACCACAGGGCTTAGCTGGAGAAAGAGGAGGAGAGGACAATATATGGAAACTAATTCAATTTCAGCCTCTTTGCGCTGCTCCCCAATCTACAAATACCACCACAGGCTGATGTAAGGAAATGGAAATCTCGTTTTATATACTCAACTACACACTATGAAGAATCTCTATGTTGAAACCCTATAGAAGTGTACTGCACCTATGCACCTGAGCAGCAGTCATCTAGTTAAATGCCCCCCCCCCCCCCCCCACGGAGACTCAAGTCCGGCCTAAGCTGTTTCTGCTCTCTCGTTACCCGTCACCCTCTCAGTTTTCCTGTATATCATCTAATGAACTTTCCAAACTTTGCAAATGGTGGGAAAATGGTCATCCTTCTTTTTCTCCATGGAAAGGCTACACTGCAGTTTCCAGGGCTAAAGCCAAAAGCAGACTTTTTTTTCTGACAGAAACATTCTTTACCTACTTTTAGGGTTCAACATATTTGCAATTTTAGTAGTTTAAAGAGAATATTAATTGTAACACTGATTTACAAAAAAAAGATTAATGCAATCTATGTGTCATGATTACTTATATTTAGTTCAATTTACCTGACAAGACTATGACTTTTAATGATCTACTGCCATGGGTGCACAGATGGGCGCAAGTGCATTTGCTATTTAAAGAATGTGGGTGCAGGATGGGAAAATTACAACTGCGTTGGCGGGAAACTAGCAAGGACACTTCTGCTGGTTGCAAGATATGGCTCTCGACCATTAGTCAGTTGATTGGTAATAATTTCAGTCATGTTTTAAACAAACATGCCAAACATTATGTGGTTTCAGTTTTGCAAGAGTGAAGATTCCCTGTTTTTCGGTTCAATTGCAAATTGAACATCTTTGGGAAGACATCAGCTGAGGAAACTGTGGTGGACTTCCGCCCCACACACAAACTTTTTCTCAACAATTCATGGACTAAATGATTAGTCGATTAATCAAGAAAATAACAAGTATACTAATTGATAATGAAATTAACTATTAGTTGCAGCCCATGATAACATACAGCAAATATTGCACCCAATGCTTCAGCATCCAGGTAATCTTGCAGTAATACAGAAGTCCAGCTCTGAGCTTGGTGTAATGCTGGTTGTTTTCCCCGTGGCTCAGGCACTATCATTGATTTGCAGAGATAATAACCCACTTTATGAGTCTTTGCCCTCCCTGTGTCCAATAGGACTCTGCAACATATATGTTAATCTCTCCGTCCCACTGTCTCTCCTACCCCTCAAGGAGAAAGCATGCAGCTTTTGAATTTTCCCAGTAGGTACTATTTCTGTGTACTACTGCTCCATTGGTTTTTAGGGTCTTGGCGTGATATGAAAACAGTGTCATGGGAGTTGGCATATGGGCTTGGCTTCCTCTGGTTCCATTGTTTTACGCTTAATGGAACTGATGTCAGGAAGCTCGCGCCTGGGTAGTTCTCCTGTCAAGTTGTGTTGTGATGGTTACACTTGTCAACATTTAAGTCGCCAGGTGAATAAAAATTATTTAACTCTCCAGAACCAAGGACCTCAGAGATTAAACCTGACAATATCCTCATATTCACTGACCAGTGAGCAATAGTAACAACATTGTACTCTTGAGAAAAATCTTAATAAAATAAGCTAATGTGACTCAATTATGCTTCTCCAAAGTACATGTATATTATCATTTCTCAATCAATTTATAAATAAAAATAGTTGCATTGTTCTGTGAATTGCTTTCAACATATTTATAGATGTATCTTTCAGTTCCTAAATATCCAGAGCAGTAGCATGATGATTTTGCTGGTCCCTGAGCAGGATTCAAACAAACCTAATAGGCTTGTCTCTGCCAGTCTTTCACTAACACCAAGGTTTTAAACAAATTAGGTTCTTAGGTTTAAAAACAGTATTGTATACTAGTGGTCATTAACGCTTACAGATTAAGCCATACTAAACTGCATACACACACACACACAACCACACTCACAGTGGTGATATAGACAGACAAGATTGTCTCCTGACTCGCTCCCCTTTGCAGCCAACATAAATCTGCTGTGCTGCTCTGCGCATTTTAATCGCCTGCTTTAAGAGTTACATTATTTACTTACTGAAAGCCAGACAGAGAGGAGCAAACAAGCTATTACACTATCTAAGTTTACATCACATTATGTTTCACAGCACTTAGACTGTAGGTGGTGAATAACTGCTTAGTATACAAACAAGATGCAGGGAAAATACACAAACGCTCAAAGAGAAACAGAGATGTGAAAACGAATGAAGACAGAAAGAGATAGAGGTTTATGTATGAGAACAGCCAACGTATCCTAAGCTGCAGCCTTTTATATTGTCACCATGAGGTTTGATCATGCCACATGTGAATACAACAACTGATCATCTCTTTTAAGTCCTCCTCACTTCTCTTTATTGCCCTGCTTTCCAATACTGTGTGACATTTTAAAAAGGGCACCAAGGCATGCAACCATAGCTTGCAAGCAATGGCTATCGTGCTGAAAGGTTTGACATGTACATCAATCCCACAAAAAGTGCAGAAAAATAAAAGGTGAATACTGGCTTAAGGTTAAAAGCTAGCACAGTGTCTCTTGAGCTTTGAGTATACCTTAATGGCCTCATCATACTGTACAATGGAAGCATTACAATCACATATAATTTGTCGGTAAGATAGTTACTGTGCTGTTTCTGCTGATTTTAAGTAACCTCACCTTGTAAAAAGCACTATGATGCTCTGGGGAGTGAGTGTGTATCAAAATTTCCCCAATCAGTAAGGGAAACATGTTAAAAGTACACACAAAGACTTGTAAACAAGCACAGAGTCACCCACACACAGATCAGTAATGACGCACACATACAGCCATACTTCATTCTTGAGGTTCTGGTCATGGGGGAGGAGCAGGGAGGCCCCATCTATCAACGTTCAGTACATTTAGAGTAAAGCGCCTCAGATGAAAGCGAGAACTGAAAGATGAATGGAAAGAGGGATGTGAGGGGAAAAGAGAGGAGGAAGGGGTTTGGTTTTGGAACAGGGTTCATAGCAGAAAAAAAACGAGATAGATGAATGTTAACTATGTGAGAGCTATGAAGGGGATGATCAAATAAAAGAATAAGACACTAAAAATTGAATGACAACAATAATCTCACAAGCTGACACATGGGTAAATACAGATGGACACAATGTAATGCACAATCTGAGTAGCTCTTATACAACAAAACACAATCACAACAGTCTGGAAGATGGGCTGTCATTGTCAAGATTTCTTATTAGATGCAATATAAATTGCAAAGTAGGAGGAAGTTCAGGAAGTATTTTTCCTGTGTTGCCGTTAAGCATGTCCTTAATGTTCCGTGACACATAACCACAAGACTCACTTGAATGACTGAACTATACTACAGGATTATGTTGTTTCTATTTTTTCAGTTTGTTTGGTATCCATGAACCTCAACTGCCATTGCTATGGAGATGACGCCAGTCTGACACACAAACCAAACGCTTTATTGTCTAGGTATGAGAATGTGTTGCATAAAAAATAAGACACAATGCACTCTACTCACAATCAGACCTTGAACACTGGGTGCAGGATTCTTAATGAATTAATAAAAATGAAAGACAAGGGCCATACTCCAATTTGACTTGTTAATATTGACACAACTATAAACTGCACAATAGATGCAGGGCTTATCCAAAAGTGACACATACCCTGAAAGTAAACTCATTTAAACTGCAGAATGTATTATCGCATTTAGCTTCAATTCCATGCACATACACACACACCAACAGAATTTGTTCTTTGTCATTTGGAAGTGTTGATATTCTGTCCTGATGATTCAGCCCATCTAAGGCTTGGAAGTGCTCAAAATGCCAGTCACCTAACACAGTCAATGCAAGAAATGAAAAGGACTTTGACTTCCAACAGCCTAGAAGCCTGAAATAATCCCTCCTACTTCGCAACTCTATAGCAGCTCTGCTTGAAGTCCTCTAAAAGCAAACCAAAGGTGCTCCTTTTTGTCCCTCTCACTCGTACACAGTCTCCCACAGGTGTCTCACTCGATCTTGTATTCGCACAGATGTACAGAGGAGGCCATGACTGACAAGGTAAGGGATCGTGGGGAGGTGTGCGGGTGAAAGAGGAAAATTACCATATGTAAAGAACGGAGGTACCAAGGTCTCTCTTTTTGTCTCCGGATAAAGCAGGTGGGCTACAAGGGACAAGATAAGCACAGGTAGATGTATAGACTCGCAGCGAAGACATGCAAATGGATGCAATGAATGCAAAACACACGTAAGAACAAAAGACGCACGGGACAATGAGTGCAAGAGTGAGAGGAGACAAGGGGGTGCCACTGTCTATCCAGGTGCGTTACAGAAGATACAGCATGTGTATGTGTCGGTCAGTGAGGAGGACAGTGATGGTGTAGAGATCTGATTAGCACTGGGAGCGAGGCTGAGTAGGGTTTCTCATCAGGGTCAGCTTTCACACCAATGTTATAGTGGCACTTTTATTTCTACTGGGGAGATGGGCAAGCTGTCTATATGCCTATGGGAATAAGGAACTTAGGTGGTCCTACAGAGTAGTCTCCTGTGACTTTCAAGTAACTTTATGGCTAGTCACTCGATGCATTGGATCTTCTCAGGTACTGCAAGAGAAGGCAAAAAAAATTGTTTTTAAAGGTTATTTCCATTATCAAAACTTCTATACCATTATCTCAAACTATTTCTACTGACCTGTCTCATGAGATTCAGAGATGCCCATTTTTCTTTACTTTGCATGTTTGAGTTTTGACACTCAATTTGTTTCTAGACCCCAGCATCTCCAAATCGCCACTTTAACTACTGTCGCAAGACATTTAAATAAATAATTGCTGAATGTGTTGGAAAGTCTCTTTGCAGCCCTGGAAGCCTAAAAGTTGCTGTGATAAGTGGGCACTTTGCAGATTAGGGGTTCTCACACAAACGGTCAGAACTGGAAATAGTTCAAAGGCCTGCAGCTGGAGAGTCCTCATATGAAAATATGAGTTGTATTATTTAAATAACGTTGGGTCCCAGGTTAATACGAAATGTATTTCATATGGATTCCCTGTTTTTCGAGTCTAAGAATTACAGAGTACTCCAGATTTCTGATTAGATGATGGTATACTTCATTGACTGTTTCTGCATACTCTTGACACAAACAATTCTGTAGAGTCAATAGTTAGAAATATTAATAACTGTATAAGGAATTCATTAAAATGTCAATTAACAATACATATATAGAGAGATAGAGTATATAGTATATATTTAATTCAGTGAGCCATGCCTTAAAACAAATCAATGTAGTTTAAGGTCTGTTAAACTTCAAGTCTCCGAATCTTCAGAATTACTGTTTTTTCACCTCTTTTATTTTTCCTCTCTTTTCGCAGCAGAAAAACACTGTACACATCTTCACTTGAACTTGGTTTATAGACACTCATTACAGCGCTGATACATGTGTGTGCATGTGAACTTGTGTGTGTGGTGGGTGTCCATTGTGTTTGGAAATGTCTAGGAGACAAAACAAAAAAGCCTGAAAAGTTAGAAAACACAACTGTGAACAAAAAGATTAAGTAGCACAAAGAACACAGGGTGCCGAATGAAAGACAGGGGGAATCTGGATGGAAAGCTTTTAGAGGTTAAATAAAATCTTTCAGTACTGTGACCATTATTCATCATCATTGATTAGCTACAGGTGTGAAGAACCAGCTACTGAAATGTATAAGTCTCACGAAATAAGTGAATTAAAACAAACAGGTGTAACAAGTCTCTAAACTGGCTTGACTACAACCAAAATATTATTTTAGCTAATTACTTTTCACATTATTTGATGAATGAGGGAGAAGTCTAGGAAGTCTAGTGCACTAATAGGGCTTTCAGTAAGATCATTACAGCAAAAAAGCTCTATCCTCGCTTATTCCATTTGTTTCCTCTTCCTCACAAAATAATCTCCAAAACCATCTGCACTGGGAGTAAAATTACATGTTGCCTCGCTCTCTCTTTCTGTCATCTAAACCTGTCTTTATGTCTCTCTCTGTCTGTCCTCAAAGCTCCTATAAAATCACACAGGAAGCAAAAGCTGGGAGGAAAAAACAGAACACTCAAACGTAAGAGGCTTGTGGACATCTCAAATGCACTCAGAGAAGCCATTAATAAAAATAATTAGCACAGGAGATGGGCGGAAAAAATGGGGGCCAGCTTGGCTGATGTAAAATCTCATTTCTGTTATTAAATTTATCGGAGACCGAAGCAGGAAATCCACCAATCATTTTGTTAGAGCACAGAGCTCCTTCAACAGGCATCTCTATCCTGGAAGGACATACAAGAGTACACACACATACACACCCACCCACACACACATACATAGAGATCCCGTCATCAAGGGCCAGAGGGGTCATTAGTGAGGGAAGAAGATCAGATATCACCAATTCATCTTGGTCAAAATGATTAGAGAGAGAGGGATATATAGAGGGGGTGGTTGTGTGCATTCCTGGTTTAATGTACTATTGTGATCTTGGAGTCATTAATCAAACACCAAAAAACACGCACGCCCACGAAACGTTTCATACACACTGAGTTAGGGTTAAGGTTCGGAGAGGTCAAGGTGATTATTGTAACTGTGACTCACAGAAGTCAGCTACAAACTGCAGCTCATGTTGGAGAGGAATCATTTTTAAGTCTACACTCTGTGTAGACATAATCACAGCTTCTCGTTGGGGAAAGCTCTGCCAATTAATGCCTGGCATTCAACCTTTTTTCCATATCTGTTGTCACCTCTTAGTAAAACCATTATAGGATATAAGACGAGGGGTATTCTAGAGTCCTACAAAGTTCATAGCACTCAGCTATGTCAGAGAAGCAGCATATAGCTGGCGCTGTGAATTGCTAACTGTCCAATACCCCATTTGGACAAATATAATGATGTGGCTGGTAAATCTGAAAAGGTCAGCAGTAGAAAGGCTAGATACTGCGTTCCAAGATGTCACCCGATTCACTTCTTTGACAATTTCTCACTGGCTGCATACACCAAAAACAATTTGAGCTTCCACTCGAGTCCTTCTCCGGCCAAGCCTGTTGAGAGCATCCTTCTAGATTTTTATTTCAGTTTGCAGACATTTTAATAATTACTCAACTACCCAACTGAAACAAGCAAAAAAAGACAGCAAGAGAGAGAGAGAGAGTGTGCATCAAGTGGGCAAGCAAAAAAACTGAAACTGCAACACGTCTCTGTGAATATGAATGCACACATGTTCAAGCAAACCAATACGTGGGTCTACGGCACATTTCATACATCGGCCCCTGTATGGAAAGGGTATAATACAGCACTAAAGTTAAGTCAAGTTCATCTTTAAAACCTAGTATCACATGCAATGTCTCAATGGGCTTTACAGGCCCACACAAAAACAGATCCCTTTTCAAAAACACATGGGACTAACAAGCAGAAGGCCTTATTTGTCTCGTCTCAGTGGTCCCTTTGTGCAATTTTCAATAGGCTAATCATTCAGAAAACAGCAAGTTAATAAACAAACAACTCACACAATATTATCTGACACAGAAATCAGGAATAATGGCTAACTATCAAAAGCACAGGCTACTTACTGGCTGTCTTACGTTCAAAAGTAAAATAAACACATCTTAAGTTGCCGACTTAAGGAAAACTCCATGGGACAAACAAGTAGAGGACCTGTTTGTCATCTAATTTGTCCCTTTGTGCAATTTTGAATAGGCAATTTTGAAAAGGCAATTCATACATACAATAGCTTCACATAGTATAAAAGCAAAAGAAAACAGGCACAAACCCTAGTTATTGAAAGTACATGGGACTTACTCAAGCAAACGTGTTTCATCCCAGTTAGAGCTTTGTTTTGAGCACAATGTGGATTGTGGGCATTTTGATTAGCAAAGATGATTGGAAATAAATTATGACAGAAAAAGAAAAAGAAATCAGATAGCGTTATATTGACAATTTCCTGCGCTACCCAAAAGCAGTAGCTGGCTACAGAGCTGGCAGCTGTCATGTGTGGAAGTCCCAGGGTACACAAACACTCAAAACACACAAAACACCATTGCAACAACTAAACAGACAAACACTGCTACATAAAGAATCAAATAATTCATGCAGGCAGGGTTAGTCAGCATTGCACTTTTGATGTTTCAGTACTGAAGTACTCAGGCTGTGCATTATACTGTAGCTGATAAAAGACTCAAAAAGTCTGTACAACCCAATGCCAAATATTTTGCATGCCGAATTGGTTCAGCTTTTGTTCCAGCAAAATTTTTGTAAAGTTTGACTTCTAACTACAGTATAAGCATATGAACTGCACCAAGGAGATCCAGTGAACATTACATTATTCTGTGTGAAACTTTTCAATAATATTTTTAGTGTTTGTGAGTCTCAAAAGGGACGAGTCATAAAACTCAAATGAGTCCTGAATCATGGTAGCGACTGTGGGCAATAATGGTTATGATAATAATGTTGGAGGTTGACTGCAACAAAGGGACAGTGATTGAAAGTATCCTACCGTGGTCTGTGATTTTACAAGACACAAGATAGAGCTCCTTCAGACTTCTCCCCTCCTTGGCGATGATTTCCACACACCTACAGATAGACACAGAGAAAGGACGAATGTTAAAGTGTCTACTGAGGCACCTGTGTTCTGGATCTTGCATTTCACTTTTGCTTGAGGGCTATTTTGACCGGTCTCAAAAACACTGAAATGCATGTGCACATACAGCAGTTTCTTTCCTCTGAAACTCCCTCTGTTACACACACACAGAGGAATATTCCACAGTAAAGGTTAAACAGTACAGCTGCAGGGTCATAACTGTTCACAGATCCTGCCTCTGCTTCTTTTAACACACACATTAATAATTAAACACCTGATCTGATTAAAAAAGCAGGCGCTAACACAGCAGGAGTATATGTGTGTATTTGTGCATGTGAGCAGTGCATAGACACACACACATATAGTAAGCTTGCTCACTTCAAAGAGGGATATCTGCATTCAGCCAAGTGCCTGAGCCCAAAGGACCAACAGTGTGTGTGTGTGTGTGTGTGTGTGTGTGTGTGTTTGTGTATGTGTGGGAGAGAGAGTATGTATACACTAGGGAGGGCCAAGGGGAAGATCAGAGTATCTGTATCAAATGATTCTCTTTAAATGCCTCTAATGAGAGGAGTGTTTGCAACAACTAGATTTTGATCAACGCATTTGACCTATTAACCTTCAGGAGAAAATGTTTTGATCTTTATGCTGGCGTTCTATCATGAATATTCACGAGACAAAAAAGAGAAGCGCACACACACACACACACACACTCTTAACACTTCCTCCGCAGGAACTACTGGTTGGACAACAAAAAGCCGTGTTTCCACCAAATGCACCTGGGACTTTTAGTACCACGATCTACTTTTCAAGGAACTGAAAGGTTCCTTCAGTACACTGTTGTGTGCGTTTCCAGCGCGGTCTAAAGACCTGCGAAGATTAGGCATATTAGCTAGCTGATGTATACGCTGTATAAGTGATGGACATGCATCATTATTTAGTAACCACTATCGATGAGCAAAACTTATAAAAGAACATCCGAATTGATTTTTATTATGTACAACAATAACAGCAGGCTAGCTTTGAGACACACAATAAAAGTTCTTCACAAATTTAATAACAAACTGGAAAGCCATCAAGTTCATAAAAGAACTGCAGAACAGAGAAACATAAAAACACAAACATAAAATCGCAACAGTTTGGATGGTCATTAAAACATTTCCAGCTGACAAGAGCTGCAGAACAGGTTGCAGCACTCACATCTGTTTCCGCCTGAGCGTATTATATGAATGTAATACCGATGTACGATCGCAGGCAGACATCGGCAAGACTTGTGTGCTATTTGACTGTTGATTGTGATTTATTGGTTTGCAAACAACGGTGGAAAAGAGACGAGCATTAACAGCAAAACACCCAAAATGCTCGACTGAAAGACAGTAGCCTCTACTCGACCATTCAGAAATCCACTGCAAGGGTGAGGAAAAAGTAAAACCCCCCAAACAGGCACTGTATTGGGGGTAAAATAAAGACCCTGAAAATAAATTTAGACCTTGGTCCCTGCGGTGGAAACACAGCTGGTCCTCCAAAGGTTCCTAGTTCCGGGGGATAGGTCCTGTGGTGGAAACACAGCTCAAGTCTCTTCAGCTGGAGACTCCTTCAGCTCCGCATCTATCTATCTGTCTATTTATTCATTTATTGTATGGCTCTCATCTTAATGTGAAAGCAGAGTTGGAAACAAAACTATTATGTAGGGCTGCCTTCAATCATTGTGCTTCATGTCATAGTGAAACAGGGAACAATGTTGAGTTCCGGTGCTCACTAAGAATGTGCACTGTGCTCGTACACTTTCACACAATGTTATTCTGAAATGCATTGCTCATATTCACTCAATATCCGCTGGCTTATCTCACCATAGACCAAGCGTGATGCGCGAGGACTGGTTGAGAGAATTTGAGCTTGTTTTCTCTCATGTCTTGTTATGCCACATCCTCACCATCTAGCAAACAGGAGTGAAAATAGGATACAGGGAATTCAGTACGGTGTCATTTTCTCTCAAACAAAACATGATTGGTAAAGTTTGTGTGTTTTTTGCTTCAGGATTCATTTAAGGTGACACAATTCATGGATGTGACTTGATGTGTGACATATCACACTGTAGGATCAAGGAGGAAAAGACGCTAGTGAGAGAAAGTAAAGTTAAAATGTGTGTCATATTTCGAAAATCCTTCTTTCTGAGTGGAGCCAAAGCTGTTAAAATGTGCACTGTCCTGTCTGCTTTAGTTCACTGGTCTGCATCTTCATATTTCACATTTTCTATTAAATTTCTGTTGCAGTGGCCCTGCGAGCCTCTCCGTGTTATCAGGTAGTACTTTTCCTTCCTCTTCATTGTCCTCCCACCTCTCCCAGTTTATTTTTCTCTCTTTCTCTCCACCTCTTACTCCATCCCATTCTTCATCCTTTCTTTTATATCTTCCTCTTACTCTCCCTCTCTGTGGCCCACTCTAAAATTTTGATAAGAAGAAACTCCACTCTTGAAAACAGAAAAAGACCTGTTGCAATTGGTCATTCCTGACTCAACCCAGCCTTGAGCTGTGGCCAGCCTTAGAATAGATTCAGTAAAGCCAGCAGGATCACAATATCATGCAGTGTGTCTCGGGGCTATGGCATTAGAGCTGCTAATGAACGGATGTACCGAGAAGAAAAAAAGAGAGAAAGTAGCGATTCAGAGATGCAGCGACGGAGGCCAAGGCAGAGTGCATCCTCCGGGAGCTTGTTACACTGTGCCCGGGTCCCTGGGGTCAGAGCAAAAGCAATTAGATCAGACATCAATGAATGAGGGAGGGAGGAGAGAAGGAAAGAGAATACAGCAGGAAACAGAGTGAGTAGAAATCTCTATACAGGAGCTAGAGTTTGAACAGAGACAGAGGGGGGTACATCATGAGAGACAGACAGAGCAAAGGAAACAAGGAAGCAAAAAAGAAGAAAGAGTAAGAGGCCATTAATAAGGCCTGAGTGAGGTGAAATGCAAGGACTGAGGAGGCAGCAGAGGAGATGAGGGAGGACGGAGAAGAAATGTGGGATGTGATGACATAGGCATGGTTCACGCCACATGAAAGGCCTTCAAGAAGCAACAAGCTCCCACCCATCTCCACTGAAACCCTCAGCTGACATGAATTAGTGATCTGCTTGCTTTCAATAATGTACAGAGCATGTGAAAAAAGCCCCAGTTGCTGTACGGTGTGCATACTGAACATTTAGATAGAGTTGCAGAGGTGCTGCTACAGGAGACACCGTTGAAAGGAGAACATTAGGATGCAGAGCGGAGAGCACGTCAACGGCGTGGCAAGGTGGTTGAGCTGGAGAAGCTGCTGGTGATGTTGAAAAAGAAAGGAATAAGCAGGGAAAGCTGTGAAGAATGGGGAGGGGGGGAAAAAATACAGTTTTGAGTGACTTTGAAGAAAGAGAAAAACTTTTTAGAGAGGGAGGGCAGAAAAAGGAAATGGAGGATAAAAAAAGGGACAGGGGGAGGAAGTGATAGAAGAGAGAAAATGTGTAGGATACAATGTGAGACGCAGGAACAGAAATAAGGTTGAGAAAGGAAAACAAAGACTGGAAGATGTGTCAACAGATGGGAGAGCCGAGATTCGGGGGAAAAAAGTGAAGTGAAGAGAGGGTTAAGTGGAGGAGAAAAGGAGGGAGACAACACAAGATGACAAAAATGAAGGGTATGTTGAGGGGAAGGTTAATTAGGATGATTGTAAACAATAACAGATAAATGAGCAAGACGATGAGGTGTAAATGATGATGACAAGTGAATAAGGCGAGAAAGTCAAGCAAATTGTCTCCGCTACCACATAGGGCGAAAGACGCTCTCGCAAATATTATAGTCCAGAGGAAGCTTTTTGTAATAGTTATGTAGAGACCCTAATATCCAGCTCAAGGCCACTTTTTCCAATAAAATAACAATAAAATAGTTTCCATGACAACTAAGGGACTGCATGTTTGAGCGATTAGTGTAACCGGCAGCCAGGAGGGGAGAGAGAGAACCAAGAGAGCAAGCCTCAACAGGGGTCAGTGTGTGTTTGGCTCACTGTCACCGCTCTGTCGGCACAAACAGCTAGAGGTAAACAATAAAACTGTCAGTCCTCTCTCTATCTCACTCTTACAGTCGCATACATACAAAATCAAACTTTGGTTTGGTCCTTGGCATGTATGGGATTTGGGGGAATTTCTCTTTTTTAAAAACACACATGTTCTATCTAAATTGAATTACTGGACCCACACAACTGGACCTTGAGAACTTTGCTTAACCCTGAAACATCTTTTATGTTTAATTTTGTTTTCTTGCCAGCCGGCTAATTCCGCCTGACACATAATGTAGCCTTTGTCCGACTCCACACCGAAAGGAGACTGAATTACAGTAAAAAAAAAAAAGTTTGTCCTAATTGACACAACATGTCTTCTACTTGAAAAGGAGGAAAGGATGGTTACTCAATAACCATGGTAACATTCTGTAGAGTACTCGCAATTGGAAGTAACAATTTAATAATCTCTCTGAAACACCTTAAAGGGGTGCAGATGCAGCTGTATACTTTCATAGCATCAGGAGAAAAAAAACAGTAATTTGCTTTGCTGATACATAATTGCACTTCCCTTGGAATTTATAGGAAGAAAATGCAATTATGTTACTTTGAAACCATGGTAACTACATCACCGCTAATTTATCTTGTGATTAACAAAAGCATTTGTGAGGTTCTTTACATGTAAATGAGGCCCAAAGGTATGACGAGCTAAGTAGTGTAGATTAAGGTGGAAATGCCACAGACTGAGGAGCCTAGATGTTTTTTTAAACTTCTATTTTTATTTCCCAGAATTTAATTTGCTCTTGGGCCATTTGCCCAACCTCTCCTCACTGCCATTGCAAATCTCCACAATTCATTAGCTTACCGAAAATTATTTTAGGCTACAGCTAATACTGTGGCTTCATTACTACTAATTTTTTAAAAGTTGAAAATAAAATGAACACAGTTCATCTTATTAAAATGGTATTCATATGCACTGAAGCTCTTGAATAATAAAAAGGGAAATGGTAGAATAGAATTATCAGAGGGATTAAATCATATCACACTGATTAGGAAAGGTTAGGAAGGTTAGACTTTCAAGTCAAGATTCCACTTCACCTTCATCCTTACAGAGCTCTAGTGAGTCATCAACACCTCAGAAAACTACCAAAAACCTTGCTGTACACCTTCTGCAATAAGGACACTCTTATAGCATCGACCAGCGTTTGAAACATGAAAGAAAAATGTGGATCACCACTTAGAAAATCATCAAGAAACCAGCAGATGATCTCCTCTATCTGAGCTCTGTACTGTGCGTAACGCTCCCTTACAGGACAACTGGCCTTTGACTGTATCTTATTTGTGGGTGTATGTGTGTGTTTTGTTGTACAACCAGAGATTAAACCTTGACAAAGCCCAGTGATCAGCTCTTAATCCCAGCTCACTGATTGATCAAACCTAATCTCTTCTATGAGCTTGTTACCATGGTCAAAACTTTAATGGGTATTTGAGTTTTATACTGTGCAATGGACGATAATTTATGGTATTTTCCATTTCCATATTTAGTATCTGCCATCACAGAAATCAGCCGAGAAATACTGTACATACATTGTGCGGGTTTCATACTACAATAACTTGTTCCTCGTATACATTACCCTTAAAATTAGTTCATTTGTGTGATCTCTGCGGAATATAGGACGCTTTCAAACATACAAGTCCAACCACCTTATTGAACAATATCCATACACAGCAAAGAGTCTACAGCAAGGCTCAGCAAGGAAATGTGGGACAAGAAAGGAGGGACAAAAGGGAGTGAGGGATAGTGTTTGTGTGTGTGTGTGTGTGTGTTATTACACAGAGCGTGTTGTTTGCACTTGTGTGAATGTGAGCATGTGTCTCTCAGAGGTGAAGCTAATCTTCTTTTACACAGCACAGCCAGAGGTATCCAAGCAGACAGGCAGCAAGAGGAAGAATAGTAACAATACTTGAGAGAAACTGAGGTCCATATTTATCACAAAGACCGCAGACAGTCTTCCAGCCAAACAACATGTGTAGCGCTTCTCTTTAGCTGGCCGATCACAATGGAACAGGAACAAAGACGCTGCTGGGACACTGGCTGTAGGTAGGTACACTAGCACGGTGCTGACCAACACAAGGCCTCGTCTCATCCGCGCTCCTCACACGGCCCACAATTACACGGCTGTCTAGCGACACAAAAGCAGCAGGGAAATAGAAATGGATGATTTTCGAGAGAAGAGGGCGAAAAAGAAAGAAAGTAAGCATGAAATGTATAAAGAAAAGCGGTTGAAGGTCTGGGGAGAGGTTGAAAACATAAAAGGAGGAGGAGGAGGCAGTAGCGGTGACAGGCGAGACTTCAGACTTCCATGGTCGTCTTCAGACTTAATGAAATGGAAGGGCGGAGCAGCAAAGAGGAGGAGAGCAAAGAAAGACCGGGTTTATACTTCTGAGAATGCTCTCGCAAAATTATTCTTGCTGTAAATTTTCTTTACATCACCCATAAATCCATACACAAGTGTAAGGAAGCAGGGTTCTGCTTCCTCAGACGATGTGCAACACTGGGTCTGTGGAATCCTCTGGACAAAAAACTTAAAAACTTTTTTCATTGGGCTTATATAAAGGGATATAAAAATATCCAATACCTCAAAAGAGCCCTTCAGTAAGCAAATACTTCATAGTAAGGAAATGCAACAATCTTAAAATGGAACAATACAAGTTTTATTGCTTTTGAAATTGCTGACCCTCTGATAATATGTGTACACTTGGACTATTGTTCTGTTGGGATATAATTCAATTTGTGTTCTCAACAAAATATCAGCTAAGCGAATAGTCAGTACACGATTCTGTTTTTGTATATTGAAAAGGAGCCGTTAGCTGCCGAAAAACTATTTTCAATTACAGAAAGAGGAATGACTTAAAATAGGTGAAAATTGCATGAGAAAATCTATCACAGAAACCATCAAGCCTTTTTTGGTTTTGTCTATTTTTGCGTTTTGTCGTTACTTCCATTGGGTGTTGTGGATGTCATAAAAATTTAAAGATTAGAAAAAGAAAAACAATCAATCAAGCTTTACATTTTTACAGCTTTACCAGACGGATCTGACTGTAAATTCTTTTGAATACATGCAATTCATAGTAGACCTCCGAGAACATTTGCATATTAAAAAACCTCCTGCTTACAAATGCAGCTTCTTTATTGTAACCATGAAAGAGTTCACAGACATATCCCATATCTGTTTAGTGTTTTGATAAAATTAAAAAACTATAAATCCAGAAGGCAAGATTGTAAGATACATTTTTATCCCTATCTGTTTGAGTGTGTGTACTTGTGTGTGTGTGTGTGTGTGTGTTCCAGCCGTCTGAATCAGGGTCTGCTTCAGCAATTAGGGCCTGGATGATTTCCCAGGCTAGCCTGCCGTACCCACCGCTCAAATGAGAATCACATTCCTATTGTGTTCCACCACCGTTAATCATGTTTTCAAACGACTGTGCAAAACGGCAGGGCATTCCAGCAGCTTGTCATCAGCTTGCTCAAAAATGTGCCGATGGGGTCATAACTGGAGCCATAAATGCCCATCATCCTCAGCTTTCCTGTCCAACCTGTGCTTCTTTTTTTTTTTGCGTTTCTCTGGGAAAGGAGAGGCGAGCACTTTTTAGGCCAACGCAGCTAACGGAAAGCAGAAACACCAAGGCCCTTATATGTGCCGCTGTCTCCTCTCATCCTCAGTGAACGTTGGGTTCTTTCTTTACTCCAGCTATAAGTATACAGTAATTGTAGAGTAGTAGTACTCTACAGATGGCAAGAGTTTCAATATAAAAGGTCTACTCTGAATATATAGTCATTTAGCAGGTCTAGAGGTATACATTCAATAATATTGAGTTCAAAAGTACATCAGACCTCTGGAGACATTCTGATATATATTCACCTGGAAGCTTGTGGCTGTTATTACATCAGCCAACCGATTCACCAAAAAACAAGTGTCACTCACAAACCAGGTGATTTGTCGATCAAAAACCGGAGGCAAAAGCCAACTAAGCACTTTGTGAGGTTAAGTGGCAGTTATTCACTTTAAGCTCATCCAAATGGCCAGCCAACGCCGACGGGCCTCCGTGATACACATGCACAAGCAGCATTTTAAAGCAGCTTCTCGGTTTGCCAGCGGAAACCAGACTGGCCTGACATCGCTCACACAACACAGATCTCTTGATAGCTCTTCTTTCTGTCTCTGCGGCTCCTTCCTCTGTCCCCACCCCCAGGACATGCAAGTGAGATACTAACCTGTAAATGAACAACTGGGTTCTCTAAAGCACTGTCATGCCCTTATCTGCCTCCACGGTCAGCCCACTGCAGCCATAACACAATAAATAACTCAGGAGAAGATGAGCACTGCCCCGTGGCAGATGGCGATAACACTCACAGCCTCAGGTCTTGAGTTGACACAGTGGTGTTTGTGCCACTGTATGTGTGTGTGTGTGTGTGTGTGTGTGTCTGTGTGTACACGCGTGTATGAGTGCAGGAGAGAAAGTTAGTGGAGCTCTGCCCATGTGAGACGAACTTGAGGTTAGAGATGGTTGCCCATGATAGATGTCACTGTGGGGAATAAAAGCAGTGGCTGCATCTACTTTCTTGGCGCCTCTCCTCTTTCTGAAACATGCAGTCAGGTAGAGCCAGAGGAAAAAATTGCATAAAAGTCCTCAGCATATATGTATATGTATTTTATTATTGCATCCACAGCTTAACTTTTTATTTTTTTGCAGGTAACTTAGGGGTGAATTCACGAAAGGATTGCGCGACTTTTGCGGCCAAGTGCACAAATAGGACAAAAAGAAACAGTGTAATTCTCAAAGGGTGAAATACACCACTAATTTCACTCCCAAGCAAATAGCATCTCTGTCCTCTGGTGCCATTTGCACTAGAGGCTGACATTCATTTGGGAATACTGTGGGTCACAGTTTTCCTGTGAGATTCCTGAGCGATGGGAGTCAATTTAACTATTCAACATGGGACTGGGACGGAACAGGAAAAAAACAGGAGTGGGCGGGACGGGAATCATAGGTTTGTTTTTTATATATATATTTAAATATTAATTTCTAATATGAATAAACGCTATTTTCTGATCATTAATATAAAAAAAATTTAATCGGGGACAGGATGGAACTGGAGCCATTTTGGCGCTCTCTATACATATGGGCCTCATTGAAAAAACTGTACAAAAAACACCATCGCGAATAGCCACACGCAGTTAGGGTAAAGTTATCAACATCTTCAGAAAGTTGTTGGTCACTGAAATTGAAGGGGTGTTGCACCGAGACTTTCCAGTGATGAAGGCAAATATAACTGGGGCCACTACAGAAAATTGCAGATAGACATTTAACAGACGCAACATGAGGGCAAATTGTACTCGATTGCAAAACTTTATGGCAGAGTTTGTACAATAATATAATTAGCGCAATATCTTTTGTGAATCGGACCTGATGCGCAATTCATGGTGCTTTCACGGCCGCAATCCATTCTTTGTAAATTCGCCCCCTTACAACACATACAATACCTTACAGTAAGTATCTTTGGTTTTTACTCTCCAAAGCACACAAAAGTTAACCTTTATTTTGGTTTCACTACAAAATAATCTTTTAATCAAGTCACCTTTGTCTATAATTGAGTCACTAAATTCTTATTTTGTCAAGTAAGTGAAAAGATCTGCCAGCGCGGTACAAATATTTCAACCATTTTCTAATCAAAATCATCTTAATCAAGGATTTTTTGGCATCTGCCTTAAGTAGAAAGTGACAGTAAAGACACAGAAAGGAAAAAATGAGGAATGAGAGAGAGGTATGAAATTTAACAAACCTCCCCAGATGGAATCAAATTAGAACGATGCAGCTGTCTGGTCTGCATGTTAACCACAAGGCCATTAGGACACCCCAATGCAGTATGTTCTAAATTGTTAAATACTTTTTTGGTTTTTGACTGAGACACTTGTTCAAAAATATATATATATAAAATGAGGGAATAGAGATTTGTATTGGAAACTGCTGACAGCAATATGACAGAAAGACAGAAGCCATTGACAAAGTCGGCGGAGGTCGGAGAGGATGAATGGGTCAAACACAGGACTTTCACCCAGGAGACCGCTGTTCGTGTTCCATGTAATAACATATGTCAAAGTTGACTTATTTTTTTTTTCCCAAACCACAATCTTCTTGTAAACCTGACCAAGTAGTTTTGGTGCCTAAACCACACAGTCACCGTTTCACAATGTTAACCACAGGCTAGAAAGGCTTTCTGACAGAAAGATCCTAGGCCAAACAAGTGTCACCACTTCTGCGCACTGCACAGATCAACGAACTTCCCAAGTAACAGCTAAGGGACATTATTAAACATTTTTTTATTGGTATAAACACACAAAAAAGCCTATAAGTTGAGTATCAGTGGTGTACATGAAAAGTGTGGAAGGCCCTCTGTAGAGCCAGTTTTTGGTTTGTCGATCCTGGGCTACTGTAGAAACATGGTGGACTCCATGGAAGAGGATCTAAACCCTCTGTATAAAGGGCTCATTCTAAGGTAACAAAAACACAACAATTATTATTTTCAGAACATACTTTTGAAAATAGCTGTGGCTCAGGATGTAGACCGGGTTGTCCGTTAATCGGAAGGTTGGCGGTTCAATCCCGGGCTCCTCCAGGCTGCATGTCTAAGTGTCCTTGGGCAAGATACAGAAACCCGAATTTCCCCTGGTGGCTGTTCCACCAGTGTATGTGAATGTTAGTTTCTGTTTGAGCCCTTAGGCTCAGTGTAAGAATGTGTGTGACTGGTGAATGCGATGTAGTGTAAAAGCACTGTGGTCGGAAAGATGCTATACAAATACAGATTTACTGTACTTTTAGTTTTATATTTCATTAGGGCCCTATGATTTCCACAATGTGGAAAACATGGACAAAAGCATTGGCAGGTGCAAGACGCGTCCTTGTTGAAGATTTTGTGGCTGTATGGGCGAAGTCAGATAGAATCTAAACAATTAGGAAAAAAATAAAAGCTTTGTCCAAGTATAAGTCAAGCTTTATAAACAAGAAGGAGCACTGCCCATGTAAGTATAGCCTCTGTCAGACCCACTTTATACCATGTGTTCAAGCAGGATATGGAGGCTGTCCTACAGACAAAGGGACAATCCATAATACAATGCATTCATTGTGAAGTGTCCCCTATAAAATACTATTAAAATATAGTAGTGTTGCAATACATTTATTGTGATTTGTCCCCATAAATAATTGCACATACATTTGAATATTTCTATATGCATATTTTTAGGGTATATCAAATTCACTGATATAGATACATTTTTAATATTTTTTTTTGAATTGTTTAAATTGTTTTCATCCACCACATGATTACACACTCTTTCTGCTGACAAAATGTGTTTAAATCATTAAACACAGAATTCAGAAAAATTTAAAAGGAAAACATGGAATTTGGGGAAAAATAAAACAACAAAATTAAAATTAAACAGATTTCATAGGGCCCTATTTTATGTCTTTCAATAATACTGCTAATATCCCCCTACATCTTACACACTGGTCCTTTAAGAAAATAAGGTTATTCAGGTTTAAATTATTAACAAAACTGATTTGATTATGTTTTTAGGACACTAAAACAGGCCCCTCTTTCTCTGAAATACTGTCAAAATATACTAAAGCATTTCACTATGATTAAATGTGATTTCTCCAGAGCAGATAATATAACCAATAACTACCATCTAATAAGAGCATCTTGTTTCAGGCACCAAAGAAAACAGCCAGTCTGACTGTGATAAACTGAGTTGAGCGTGCCCCTCAGGGCTGCATATCGTAACTCTTCCACTCTGTGTCCACATGCAGAGTGAGGTGAACTATCACGATGTTTACCAATAGGCCTGACACAGTGGCACACGGTAACACACAGTGTACACCCTCCGCCCACTCAGCCGTGGCTAATTGCTCTGCACTTTGATTACCGCCATCTATTTTAATGAGAGCTTACCAACATTCTCTCCTGCCCGCTTTCTCTGTCAAACAAACATGCAAATGCAGTACACACATGCCACTTGGACACACACACACACACACATGTACAGAAGAGAGGACAACAATACTGTGTAACATGTTTGTCCCGGTGGCAGGAAATTGGAGGGTGTTCATTAGGCTAATGGATATGAAGAGGAAGGGAGAAGAGGGATGAAGATAGGACGGGGGAGGACAGGAGGGAGTGAGGACGGGAGGGTGGGAGGCTACTGAATTATACCTCATCAAATTCTGTACAATGGCCCAACCAGTCATATTGCAGCGTGTAATTTCCTTGCTACCATGATAGAGAGAGGAATACCTCAATTACATAGACTGGCTTTAATTACACTGAATGTGCCTCATAAGTCTGCTCCTGTTGAGAACAAATGAGCTATTGCGTTTTTGGTGCTACTGCTCACTGCTCCTGCAAATCGGCTGGATGGACTCCACCTCATCGGGATTGCTGGTTTACCAGCACACACACCAGGATGACAAAGCCTAATCAATGGACTCACACTGTTCTAAAGACTCAGGGAGAGCAGAGACAGCAGATACCTAACTGGACAGGGTTGCTGATCGATGGTGAAAATGTGTGCTTTTCAGTGCCGCTTCAGTCATTCTTTATTTTCCTTTTCACACATTGTAACGACTGTCACTGAGGCTGTATGGAAAATCATGTATCTTATCCACAAAAGTTACAATACTTTTCTCCCCTGATGGTGAAACGACATGAGTAGACTATGCTACGACAGCCTTAGACTAAAAGTGTGCTTCACAATAAACATGTACATAGAATGTACATAAAGAGCAAGAGAAAGCGTGTGAGACCACAACTGTAAAAAAAAGCACTGAAGAAAGGAGGAGGAGTGTGAAAGGAATGAGTGCTTTAAAGGGATCAAGCGCGACAACCGCATTACAACCACAACTATGCCAGATCACATCGTCACACTCTGTCTCATCACTTTGCGAGACGTTAGGTCGTCCATGAAACTAGTTCAACATGCCTAGTATAACAATCATCAATACCACAATACCACGCATGCATACACATACAGTACGACTGTTAAGTTTTTTCCAACTTAACAGTTCCTGTTGTTCCAGGAAAATAGAGCTTCAAATACTGCCATGGTGAGGTCACAGCCCCATGCAGTAGGTCAACTAGAAAAAGGTGAACATTTGTGCAAATTTAGGCCATAGGACTTCCGAATCCAAAATGTCATTTCAAACATATTAAAAACTCCCACCTTTACAGCCTGAATGAACCTGGAGCTGATTCTCACTCTGGCAACAATCACCCCTGTCTCTTGACCTCCGACCGGACATCTGGATACCTAACATTGACCTGACCATGAACCCTGTTTACCACTGTCTTCATAGCAACATGAGCAAAGGTAGCACTTGAACACTTTAAAACAGCAATCTAAAACAGTGGCACAGGACCCTTGGCTACAAGTTTCTGGAACCAAATTGCTTACAATTTCTACTACAATCAGGTTTAATGTAAGGAGTCATAGAATTCCTCACATACCCTAAACACCTCCTCCTACTCGATATTACCACTGAATTGTCCTGTATGATTTACAGCACACAATGCTTTCCTATTCCCTCGGTGGCGTCATCATAACATTAAAGTATCACGCCTTACCAATTAAACACACAAGACACACAACAAATAAATCCCTCACATAAAAAAGAAATAATCTGTAGTATAGGAAGAGGGCTCTAGCATATACTGTAAAAACTGGCTGGCAATCCAATTGTTCCCTCCATGGGGACAGGAGAGAGAAAGATCCTAATGAGAAACTGGTGGCTAAATAACCATGATGATAAAAACAGTGGGAGCGTCTCTCTGAGCAGGCGTTTGACTCTGGTGACACACAGCCATTACGTATTCATGAAAACAGATGTTGCTTGGCTCGCAAGCTCATTGGCCCAAACACCCCTCAAAAATGCCAGAATCCTAAATGAATTTCCCAACGGAACGCACTGTTTGATCCCACGCCAAGAAAAAGTGAGGAGATTTTCATACTATAGGAGAGAAGGAGAGATCGCAGGAGGTGGACGAGGAGGAGGGGGGAGGGACGGAAGACGAGACGAAGATAAGAAAGTAAAGGGAGAGAGAAGTGTGGTTTAACTCATGTGAAGTTGCTGTCTTCTCTCATAACGCCTCTTCCAACACCAAACCTCATCTCTTTCTCCTTACGTCTAAAGATGCCATCTTTAGCATGGGCTGAAGAAACAAAATCCTATTAGCTTGGTACCAAAGTGAATTTGTTGAAGCAGTCTCAACCAAGTGACGCTCCGGTGGCTTATCACTGGCTCAGCAGACAGAGCTTAGGCAAGAGGACAGAGGAGAATGAGCGAGGAGACGTGTGGTGGGGGCGAGCTTAGGTGCTTTTATATGCAGTACTGTATACGTAGTCCTGAATAAGCATGGCTCATTATCACGGTTTTTATCGCTTAACTTTCCCCAAAGACCAGAGAATTTTATTTATTTTTTTATTTTCTTCTCTTTTTCTTTTAAAGATTTGTGTTACAAAAACTAATTTCACACTTTTAAATTCTTATGTGCCTATTTATGCTTACTGTTTTTGTCCCCCGACTTAGATTCTGGTGCATAATCAGCAGCACATTTGTACTTTCTCCCCAGTTTTCCCCAGCATCCTATTGTTTTCCATAGCATCTAAAATAAAAAACTTTTCAGTGTGTGGGGACAGCTTTAAACTAATCTGCTTCTATAAAAAGAAACCCACAATGATAACGATAGTCTTTTCTCCCCCTTTCTTTAGGTATTTACTGAAATTTTGTGTGTTATTGTAATATTTCATAGAATATATTTAATTGTCAGGTATTAATACTGTATGTGCTGTGTGTGTGTGTGTGTGTGTGTGTGTGTGTGTGTGTGTGTGTGTGTTGTGCATTGTGTGCACCAAACACTAATGCAGAGGTTAATCACTTTTTCTTTTGTCTCTTGTTTTGACTTCTGTAAAAGAGCAAATGTCAATGAGCTGTACATTCACCTGAAAACGTGAGGAAGAGGATGAGGACGTAGTTCAAGAGGTTAGGGAACAAGATGTATAGCATTTGTTGTCTTTGATTTTCCTAGGTATTGAAATTACAGCCATCATACTTACAGTACAAAGCTCTTCTATTTAGTGTGCCGGCAAATTGACCATGGCTGGTGGTTTGGGGAGACAGAGGGAGGAAGACAGAGTAGAAGACCAGGCTTTAATGGACAGTGTTGTTGAAGGATGTGATTATAGCCTCTTCATGCTGCCCATCCATTCTCTATAGATTCCAGATGATAACAGTCCAGACCCCCACTTTCTTCATCTCCCTCCCTCCCTCCCAATGTTTTTCACTCATCCTGTGTTTTTCACCCCTTTATTTAAACAACCCGTCGTCTTTTCCTAAATTTCAGCTTTTCTGTTTCCGTTTATCCCCCTTTTCTCTCTGAGGCCTTGTTCTTTCTCTCTGTTCTCCCCTCTCTCTGCTCTCTAAACCCTGTGCACTTTCTTTAATTCCCCCCTCCCCATAACACCATCTTCTTCCCCTCTACCCTCCTCATGTGCTTCACAGGGAGCCAACAAACCACATCACATAAGACCTAAGACACGAAGACCCCCCTTTCTCCTCCTGAACCCTCTTCTATCCCTACTAGCTTCTTCTCTTTACCACTGCCTCTCATCCTTTCATGGCCATCATCCCAGTGCGCCTCCTTACAGTTTACGACAGTGTTCACATTTCCAAAGAAAAAATACCCCCCGTTGGGTGGTACGTGTTCGCCTCGAAACACATTAGCAGTGTCGAGCAAAACGCTATGACAAATGACAGGAGACTAACAGTGGGGATGCTGCTGGTCATTCAGCCAGCCAGCAGAAGCACTGGAGTGCGCTCCACCACAACATTGAGGCTCAAAGTGAAACCAATCCTCCAATGCCATACAATATCGGCCTTAATCTTACTCAAGCTCCGCTCATTACACACTCAGCATGGGCCGAAGACAGGCAACACAGAGTGCTGTGCAGCTGGGATTTGTACACCAACTGTGTGTGAGTTTGCATGTGTGGCGACGCAATGATGTGGTATTGCTATCACTGCAAGACGAAGCCACAGTAAAAGGGTGTGTAATACGCCGTGACACTGTACGCAGATCAAGTAGATTTATAGTCCATATCATCCCCTCCCATAAGAGACAAAACCATAGAGAATGTTAATTTCCACTGCCATAAACAACCATAATAAGCATCACACTGACATGTGAGCATGGTTGCATTCCTGCGTAACAATCAGAATTCTGTAATACAGAGTCTGTGTGCTTGACATGCACATGACTGTGCAGATGTGTAAGCATGTGCTTGTGTGTTTCACCACATGAGCATGAACACAAGTGTGCATGTGCATGTAAGCGGTTGTGCACATGTCTCCTTTTTACCTCATTACCACAGTAAAAAACCTGCTTCGTTCAGCGCCTCCATCATGCAAGGTGAGGTCATCCAGAATAAATTCAGACAATCCTAATTGTGCAGGGTGATAATGCACCCACATAAAGACTAACATATTTCAGCCCGCAATAATACTCTCTGTAATCCAACCACTTTTCATCACCCCCCGGTATCCAGCTTACATTCAGGGACGGGTGGAGAGAAGGCTGTGCCAAAAGCTAGAGGGCTGATCTGAAAAACAGAAGCAAAAATCTGAATAAAAAAAGAATTTTTGAGCAGAGACACACACTAATGAGCAAGCAAAAATCACTTCCTTGCATACATTATTTTCTCACATGCTTAAATAACCATGTACACACACACACACGCACACACAAACACACACACACACACACACACACACACACACACACACAGAAAGTCTACCCAAAGCAGCAGACTGGAGGGTTGGAGTGGTATGGCTCACAGTCTGCCAGTTCAGTTTTATGTCTCGGCTTTGATACAAATCCACACAGCATGGGAGCTAACTCCACCACCTGAGGTGTGTGTGTGTTTGTGTTCATATATATGTGTGTGTGTTTGTATATGTGCGGATATGAATGTCCAATCCACCACCTGTTTGTTAGCATCAAAAGCCAAACTCCATCCACATCCAGAGGGTGCACTTGGATGCTTCTGTGCATGTGCACGTGAGTACTTTCATGTGTGTGTTTTTACGTGCACATGTCCTGCGTGCAAGTGTGTACCTGTGATTCATTCTGTTTTCCATATGAAGCTGTTCCTCATTAATCAATTTATGGTGAGACGGCTATATGAGCCGAGGCTCTCTTCCACCCCTTCACAATAAAACCTCACTAGGCTTCTTTCCTCCTCCAGCTCACATAACCCACCTTCTGGCCAGATCAGGTCATACACAGTAACAAAAAAACTACAATGGCGATCACTAGTCTGGGCCAAGCACATGCTATTAATATTCAGTTTTTCATCTAAACTCATATAGGTATAAATACACTGTATACACTTTCAAAGTATTGTTTTTTTTCTGAATTGTTAAGATCACAATTTCCAGGACAAATTTCCTTTCACATCAATGTTTGTGGGAGTGAACTAATGTCTGCATTGAAAGAAATAATAACCATATTTTGCCACCAAACTGTATCATCATTTGTGGTACTTTTTCCAATATTCTGGATAATTAAGTTCCAATAACACTGTTGAATCCAGGTAGAATTGAGGTGCAATGACTATTAATTGTGTAACAATGACAACTGGTCAAAAATAAAAGTCAAAATGAAAATGTGTGTTAAAAAATCAGGACACCTCTGACAGCCGTGGGCCAATCTGTTCCACCACATGTCCTATAACCTAAACTTTTGTCATGAACCCCACAGAGAGGACACGACAAATGCAGCAGAACAATGTTTTATCTCATCTGGCATCCCGACAACAAGGAAATAAACATAAGCTGACAGCCAATCAGATCGCCCATCTGCTGGTCTGCCTCACAGTGGTTGGATCGCCTGTCAAGTGGTGAAGGAATAATTTCTGTGAGGGACACACCCCAGAGATGGTAAGTGGAGGAGCACGGGGTTGAGGCAAAGAGAGAAAAGAAGCAACAGAGAGGAAATACAGAGAGAGTGGAGCAGGCAGCCACATGGCAACTCCAGGCTATTTGATTGGTGGAGGCATGCAGGCAGCCAGGCAGGAAGACCAGGAAATGTAATTCAGGGAGGCTGTCTGAATATGACATCTCTGGGAGCTATTCAATCTGCAGCCAAACCCTCAAGTGGCGCCTTGCCTGGCATGGTGGCAGGGAGGTTACAACTGTGAGCTCACTGCCTGTCAACCCCACTACACCCTCTGTGGAGAAAAAGATATGACGGAGAGGAGAGGAGAGGAGACGAGAGGAGAGGAGAGGAGAGGAGAGGAGAGGAGAGGAGAGGAGAGGAGAGGAGATAGAGGGCAACAGAAATACTAGAATGAAGAAAAATGTATCTTATACTTACAATATAACTAAAAAAAGGTGCAGCCAAGAATAAACAAGACTTAAATGGAGTGGGTGAAAGTCTGAAAGGAAAGGAGAAGGGAATGCCAAGAGAAAGAGGCACAATGGGACTCAGCTAAAGCTCCAGAGAATGAATGGGAATAAGACTGAAAGGCGGTGTGAGTGAGAAAGTGATCCAGGTGCCGGCTGTGATTCTTCTCTGTCAAGCATGGCTCGTAGAGAGTAGTGATAATTGACAACATTAAGCAACCACACTGCATAGCCGTGTCTGTGAAGTGTATCTAATACAGAATGTCTTGTATTAAATGTGTAGGGATCAGATTGGGCAATGTGCTTTGGTTCAAAGGTGGTAACTGTTCACACAAACAAATGCCAAGAGCCACACATTTACCTTCATTTAGAAATCAGTAGTTTCAAATGTCATTCAATATAGATTTTGAGTGAAATATTCTGTAAACAAACACATTTTGGTACTTTTCTCACCTTGCATGATTTACATTTTGGCATCCACAGACAAATGTTAAAAACCAAAGCAGAAGTACAGTAATCTAAAATGCCTTCATTCTGTAATGCACATAAGATGTATGCTATTCAGCACAACAAACAAACAAATACATAAATAAGCAAACAAATTAATATATACATTCATTAACAACTACTGACTGTGCGTAGTAAAATAGGGAAAATATTGGCAGCACTGTGTGTATTATTCTTTGTCCTGAGTGCATTAATATCTATGTGTACAGTACACATAGTGTCCACTTTATTAGGCATACATATATGGTCTAATGCAACAAATACAGCTCCTCTGCCATAAAGTCTACTCTTGTAATGAGTAAATAAAACAGTTTTTGTTGACATGGTCATAGAGGTGTACCATTAAGGTCATATTTAGTGGTAGTGTTTCTAATATTCTGCCCCCCTAATGTATGGAAAAACAAATCGGAACCAGCTCTCAATATAATGTAGTCCAGTATCAACACCAGCTTTAGCAATAACCTCAATAACACACTTATAATTGAATTCACACTAGGGCTAAACAATTAATGGAAGTATTATTGCAATATATGTCAAAAAGTCATTTTCTCCAGACCTAAAGAACATGCTTATTTGGTACAGCAATCATCATCTTTTTTATGTTGTTTCAGTGAAAATCTAATGCAAATTTTTTTTGTATATTGTTCAGCCCTAATTCACTTACAAAAGTCACAAAAAATATATATATTATAAAAAAAGATATATGTTATTGCAGGGCTGTTTTTTTGGACTGCATTTGATTGCGTAGGTGTACCTAATAAAGTTGCCACTGAGTGTATATTACCTAATAATGTCATTATATGAATATTAAACAGTGATATATTTAGGTGTGTTTGCTTGATTGACAGGTGTGTCAGCCTGTATCACTCGTGGCGTTGACATCGACCTCAGCTGCACCCAGGCTCAACTTCATTCCCCGAAATTTGTGTGGTCTTGAGCCAAAAAAAAGACCCAACTCAAATAACCCAGCTCAAGGCTACTCTTTTTTTTAAATGCCATTTTATGGAACAAATGTGTCCCAAACCTTCAACACAGCAAATCAGGAACACTTATGAACACATGTACACCAACATGGGACAATATTCTCTCGTATTTCAACAGAACACACCTGGACCATAGAGGAATGACATCATGGGAGGAAATGAGTGAGCGTCTGTGGGAGCTAATAGTTCAGGTGCTGCCATTCAGCTGCACTCCTTGTCATTCACATCCATTTGGCTTCCCTGCTGTCTTTCCTGCTGGTTTTCTGGGTTTAATAGCAGTTCTTGAAGAATCTTATCAGTCAAGTTGTGACTTCACTGTCTAGTTCTTACCAGTCAGCATTCAACCTCTGAGAAAGACGATGACAGCTCACTATTGGATACAGCTCAGAAAATCCTTTATCAAACCCATTTATTCATACTTGCATACAGCTCGAGAAATTCAGAGACACACAAAGAAACACAAACAGAATCACTCACCCCTCCCTCCCTCCCTCCCACACACTCATCTACCATTTCATCCCAAAGAGACTGTACACATTCAAACAAACAGAGGAGACGGTTATTGTCCGAATGCAATTATCTTGTACTGTCCATCTCCTTGACTGCTGTGGGACAAAGAGCCCTCTGTTGATGAGGCTCGCAGCGTGTGAATAGGAGGTTAGACATCCTTGGCCTTTTCCATGGCTGTGGACATTCAATCTGCCATCCACACATCCCAGTGGATCAGATAACACTAAGCAAACCCCAGAGAGAGAGAGGGAGAAAAAGCTAGACGCTAATGGCTTTAGTATTGTGTGTAAATCCTCTCTTATCTGCCTACTCTCTGTGTTAAGAGACTGGTCAAGGGCAGTGGGAAAGAATAAACTCTATAACCACAATGTTGTCTGGCAGTGTTCACCTCAACGTAAACAGTTTTGAATAGGGCATGACCACGCAAAGGCAGGCACACATTGACAAACACACCGTGAATTTCCATAAATTAAATGCGCACAAAAAACATGTATGCAAGTATACATGTACACAAAGCTTGCTCTCCAGACTGATGCCAAAAAAAGGCTGACCTGGCATTAGACTCAAGCTAATTATTCTCAGCCTCTCAGATTCTCCCACTGGAGTTGTCTGACTTAGAATCGCACACATACACACATGCACACATGCACGCACACTAATTGTAGTGCTGATTCTTTCTTTGGCACTGTCTTGTCTGCGTCTCGTGGCGACAGAACAGTAAGAGGGAGAAAATTAGTTAAAAAGGTAAAAGCAGTGAGGATGGGAAGAAAATAAAAGACATGGTGGATTATCCCCCTAATCCCCCCGTCCCATTATAGGAGAGAGGCTCAGCTTCTAATGCATTAAGAGTACAGTAGGAACCTGCTTCTATTTCTTCCTCTCTCACTCTCCTCCTCCAGTTCTCTTTTTTACACAGCTCTGTTTGGGATGTTTCTTTCTTCTATATTTTTTTTTACTCCTGTGTTTTCTGTGGACTAATTTAATCTACCTCCTGGAAACACAAACTATACTAATGTTATTACCTATCTGACAAATCAAACACAACACATACCAAAGAAGGCACTCTGTCTGCTGCTGAGATAAAACATAGATTATGTTTTTTGTGATAGCAGTAGAGAGATGACAGTAGAGAGATACCATGAAGTGTGGCATGCAACAAATGTCCCCTACTGGATGTGAACTGGGCCACAACCACTGGCCACAAGGGCATCCTGCCCATACTACACACATGCTCGATACGTTAATTGTTTTAAGATACATGAACACATTACTTTTATTTAGTTTTTAACAGAAACATTCCTCTTCAGAATTTGGGGACCCCTGTGGCATTGTTGTCTTTGAAAAACAAAAACAATCTTTTATTTTATTACTTATAAATCAACAAAATGAAGAGGTGAGCACTGATGGAAACTGCACAGCCAACATAATAAACACTTTGTTGAGCTAATGAGAGCCTTGCAATGATTCATCACTCTTCCTCTCTCTCACACACACACACACACACACTCCCCAGTTCTCCCTTTGTTCAGTTAATAAACAGCACAACAACATGTTGATTTATAACTGTTTTTTTTTGGAATTCTGTTTGCAAAAATGTGACTACAGCATTTTCAAATCCTTCAAAAAAGACAAAAAAAAAAAACTGTGGCTGAGAAGATAAAAATCAGTATGGCTTGCACGTTTTATAGCGCAAGCAAACATAGTGTGGGTGATGCTTCCAGGTCAGCTGGCTCTCATTGGCTATTGCGGGTTTCTGCTCAACATTCCATCGCTGCTCCTTTCACACAGGAGCTACTCAGATCCAGTCTGTAACCTTGAGATTATGCCTGTAAACCCCTCACACTACACTATCATTTGGGCAGATAATCTGTTCAGACCATCCTCGAATCGGTAACACCCCCCTGGTTGCTGTGAGGGGCAAACCGGTTGCAAAATTGGCTCGATTATCCTCTAGTGTGCACCAGGCATAAATGGTGCCCTGGCACATGATTCTTTAAAATGTAAGAATTTATTTTTTATGTTTTCATGTGACGTCACATTCCAAGGAAAACGCTCCCTTGGAGGGCAAAAAAGACGTTATTTTCCGCTGCCTGCCAACCAAAAAGCAAGTGATACACTGTTACTTTGAGTTTGTTACTTTTGCTTTGCCAAAATGCTGGATGGTTGTTGCGCTTTCAGATGCACATAGAGCCTGGACTGTGTTAGGGGAGGGATTCCCCAGAAGGTAAAAGTAAACAATTACCACAGTTGAGTTGCGGCAGGGACCTGACGGTTTTTAACGGTAGAAATGCGGCAGCGGATTCTGTAACGTTATATGGATCTCTACGGGAGAGTCGCGGTGTGAGCCGCTATGTTGGTCTGTTGTTTTGCCGTCCAGGTCACCGCGCATGTCACGTGACTGAAAACTATGAATTGTGGATGTTCTCTCGCATTTGCACACACAGACAATGCAGTAGTAATAGCAGAAGTGGTTAATATCCTAAACTAATGATAATAGTATATAGTATCACGGGTCACAGCAGGGCAACAGTATATTCATCCATCACAGCAATCACTGTCACACTGTACGTATGAATCAATTCTAAAAGTCAGGCTGCAGATTACACAGGCCAGAAAGCAGTAACCACTAATTTATGAATAACCTCCAACTCTGACTGTGTAAAGTAGCAGTTAAGAACTCCAAGAGAACACTTTTTACACATACTGTATGCATCTAGGAACAACTCAATCCATTACAGTGACATAATCCTGTGTCTGAGAGGTCCCTCTGAATTAGGACATCTCTACTCTAGTGTCCAAAACATAAAGGTAGAAAAGAGGCCTGCAGCAGCAACAATGGCCTGAGAGCTGAGACTTGGTGGAGTTGGGTGTCACCTTTTAGACAGGTTCCAGGGCTGTGGGCTGTCAGAGGCTGGCACTCTGGCTGTCTTCTTCTTAAGCTGACAACAATGCCTGGGCCCTCTTAGGTGCCTTCCCCTGAGAAAAAGACTATCACTGATGGAGTTGTTGCTCCTCACATGCGACTCAGAAAAAGAAAGGATGCTCCTCTCTCATTTAGAAAAACTAGACTTTTCAAATGTCAACAATCTCTCGAGCGCGCACACACACAATAGCTGCAACCTCATGTTACTCTCAAACAAGACACAGACGATCGCAGGTAACTTACGGAGAATCCACACACTTGCACTTGCAGGCAGTGCGCAGTACGTGACGGAAGTAGGTGTTGGATCTAATGAGTTTGTCTACAAGCTGTTACAAATGATAGCTGGGAGTCTGGACCCCATCATTGGCGGATACACCCCCTTTTTTTCTAGAAGTACACACAAACACACACTGCTGCTTCTTGCTTGAGTTCTTCCCCAACTGCATACTTCTGTCAATACCACTTGTCTTTCAGGGAGTGAGTCAACTATCTGAGTAGAACAGAGGAGTGTGACAGAGGTGGTTCACACATCTGCGTGTGATTGTGTGGGTGAGTGGATGAATGTTAGCTAAGGGGTGGACAGATGTCCTCCCCATGTGTGATGTGTGTGGTAGGTATGGTAATGTGAGAACCATTGTCACACAGACGCTCCTTGTTGTGTGCATCACGTAGTCACATCTCGAGGACATGATCGCACTGCCAACTACTGCAGTAATTCACTCCATCTCTTCCTTTCAATCACTTCCACAATCTGCCCATCAGTAATTCATCTCCAGGTACCACGCTCACGCTCTCTCGCCATTCTTATCAGAATCATCATCAGACTCTGAGACACTCTAATTGACAAGTACAAGAAAAGAAAAGGGAACTTACCTTGTTAACGACTGATGCAAAAACGTTGGACAATTAAGGGCAACTAGAACAAGGTAGACTAAAAGCCACGCTATAAAAAGGTAGACAACACATATTGACATATTAAATACATTCAACATGGTCTGCATTCGAGAAACACAACATAATTTCCTTTCCATCCTGCAGTCTCTCAATCTTCAATCCCCTACTTTGAATGATGATCAGACACAAGCGTAAGGCTAAAAGCATAGAAAATGAAGACATGACCACCATAAGCTGTTCTTTATTCACCTGATAGCGGTGTGAAGGAGAGGTATATTGGATGGAGAAAGGGATGAGAAACCAATATGCATTTGCTAAGGGTCAGACAAGGATGAGCTTGCTCTCTACATCCCTTTCTTTCTTTCAATCTTTCTATCTTTTACAGTGTCTTTCCTCACCTCACTGCTGAGCATGGTCTACCTCAAAAGCTCTCAAAAACAAATCAATCTATCCTGCCATCCATCTATCCATCTAAAAAGCAGCTCAGCCCCCCCCCCCCATTCCTCAACACTTCGTCTGTCCATCAACGCTCATTACTCTCCCCAATTTTCATTCCTTTCACTGTCATATTTGTGGCCTTCCATCCATCTTCTTCAAGAAACACAACAGAAACTGCATATATTAATTATCTGGTGTCGAAATAAAAGTGATAGCACTTTTTTTGACATAAATCAACTCATGTGAATTCACCAAAGCTTAATATTGAAGGTTGTGCTGTGAATCCACAGGCAAAACCATTAAAAATCCCATTTGATACTGAATGCTGTTGCTACTTTCTCCAGTTAGTTAGTTAGTAGGTGACCAACAGAAACATTTATGCTTGAGCCCAGGGAGAATCTCACTGACTGACTTTAAACCAAGGACACCAAAGGCAGAAGAAACCACTCTTTACACACACACACACACACACACACACACACACTCTCATGTTACAATAGCGAGGGGAATTAGTCTAAACAAATAGCTGTTTATTCTCTGCTTTATCTGCAAACTAATCCGGACAAACAAAAAAGCATCTAACATCCCACTACCTGTGGCGACTTGATCTGATAAAAGTCCCCGACAAAAAGATTCCCCTTTGTACAAAACCAACTCATCATCTCCAAATGTGAACAATGTATCTTTCCCTGAAAACTAATTTCCCTGTGAAAATGGGGTTTTAAGTCTTTGAGGCTCCTTTTAGATTCTAATAAACTAATTCCGAGGCCGATGCGGAGAGAGGCTTATTTCAATTTCACAAGGCTTTGTTCGAATTTGTTTTACATTAGGATACTGGTGGGCAGGGTGCTGGGCAATGTTTTGTTTTAATGCATTCAGGTATCTGTTTTGTTGTGTGCACTACTCACACCATAAAAACAAAAATGGAAAATAATGTGTACAAACTCCATCTGGTTCATCCCCATCCCTCGTTCTGTCTCTGCTGAGACAAATACCGGGATACGTCCTCTAGACAAAAATACACAGTGTATATTAAAATAATAAAAGTCATGCTTAAAGAAATGCCTATCCACACTGGTGGAAAGAAGCCTGTGTCTGTACGAACATGTACCACTGTAAGATTGTCTTTCTATGAAATAATATTTTCGCCGAGCGTTACAGCAAAGTAAATCTCCATAAATCCAGTGATTATTCTCACTATTTTCCAGTCGGTCTGAATAAGCCAGGCAGCCTTATACCAACTGTTGTGAGTCCCCATCAAACAAACAAACAAACACACTCATGCACACAGAGAGTGAAAGTCTGAAAAGTTGATCCCTTTCTGTGTGTTGTGAGTTGACAATAACAGCTACAGAGATGGATTTCTTCACATGAAAACAACAACTAGAGAACGTGAATGAGTAAAGTTGCAGGCACAACAACAGGATTCCCGGGGGAAAGCAGCGCATGCAAAACTATGGTTAAGATACAGGGTGCAGAGCAGTATAATAGTAATTGCAGCCACTAATGACTATAATAACATACCTTAACACTGGGCTGCTCAACTCTGGGCTGTCTCTGTTGATTGCAATCATTGTTAATTGCACGTGTTTGAGCCAATTAACAACAGTAGCAATTTCAACTGTTGCTGCTCTGACTAGGTCCGCTTCATTGTAGACAGTTTACGGAATATCTACGCATAAATACATGTCAACATAAAACTTTTGGGGAAAATATAATTATGAGAACACACAAACACAATGTTTAGAATATTCCAAAACAATCAATAACTTTAACAAAATCAGCATCATCACAGCAGCTAGTGCTTGACAGGCCTTCCTCAAACACACAAGACTGTGTGTCTGTGCGTGTGCGTGTGTGTGTGTTTAGATTAACAGCACTGCCTTTACAGCAGCCTTACTTAAACTGTTATCTCTCCAGGGACAGAAAATTTTGTCCACATGGAGCACATGCAGAGCAAAACTAATAAATTACATTTCCAAAGAGGACTTACCTTATGCAGATAATCATGCATGCTCACAAAAACACACAGATACAGTGCATACCTGAGGCAAATATGTAGAAACCTCCGCAAGGCCATGATTAAACACATGCAGTGGTGAGTTGGGTCAGCCAATATGGGTGGAAAGTAGATGCGCATAGAAGAAAAATATTAAAACGATAAAGTCTAATATTGTATTGAACACTCCCTGCTAGGGAGCAGGTCCAATCCATGGTGTTCTATATTCTCAACAAAGCTATGGCATTGTGCTAAATTGCATGAACTCACAGGATTGGAGAGAATGTGCCATATCTTAGAGTTTTCAGTAAGTTTAGTAACTAAAAAAACAACATGAAGTGTCATACTATGGGGTCAGACCATAGACTGTATATAGAAAGGATCAGACACCATGAGCATCCAGAACAGCTTCAGGACTCCTTGCCAAGTCTGTGGAACTGTTGGGAGGGATGAATACCATTCCTCCACAAGACATTCCCTCATTTATGAATGCCACTTATTAATCACGTTGTTTCATTGAATTCAGGAATTCTTTTGCAGAGAGAGACCCGAGTACAGCAGATAGAAACAAACAAACATATCCAGACAGAACAAAAGGACATATAGCACCAGAGACTGTCACTAAATAGATTTGAAGATAAATGTTTTTGGTGTTATGGGGATGGTGGTGGAGAGCATTGTTGTTGGTCCAAAATATTCCAAAGGTGTTCAACTGGGTTGAAATCTGGTGGCTGTAAATGCTGTAGCATTTACTTCACATCATTTTTATACACACCAAACCATTCAGTGAGCCCAGTAGTTTTTTATCCACCATTTTAGGCAGGTTTATCCTCTTAATTTGTCCCCCGTCTGTAGCTCCATAACTGTTCCCTGGCTCCTCCAGCAGCCATATCGATACTGTAATTTCAGTGTTAATATACTTCTAATGCAAACCGAACATTTCCTACTGCTTCACAAAAGAGTTTTGTTGTGAACGTGCTACAATAAGTGCAGTATTTGTCACCAAGGTTTGCAACTGACTGCTAACACCTTGCTTGGTCCACAAGAGGAAGAGAGGCTTTTTGTCAGCAGAAGGCGGCTAAGAGGGGAATCGTTTTGTTTTCTTTAAAGTACCCACACTGAATTGGGTATATGAAAAGGTGAAAGCGACAGGTGTGCAACAGATTTGGGTAAATCTCAAGCCTCCAACACATCATTAATGTGCCATCCTGACGTATGAAAAACCCCTCTAGCATGGCACAGCTGTCCTAACCGTAATTGAAAGCTAACAATATTTCTTACATACAGTTATGCTGGGTTACAATGATCTACACAAAAAGGTGAAAAAATACCCACATTCCAACTTCTTTTATTCTAAATAGACAGGACAACATTTTAACAACAGTCAGACATCCTCACTTTTTCTTCAAAGCACAATAAAAGCAGTGGGCACTATGCAGTTTTACAGCCCTACAGGAGTCATGCCCATAAAATATCACCCCTTGCCAACCCCTGGCAAGATGGAACCAGCTGAGCTAGCTAGACACTGAGGTAACATGTCATTGTGCAGGAACTAAAGCTGTTGACATACTTCCAACTGACTTGTACTGCTGTGAAATATAACCCCTCAAGTTATACAGACATACTTGAGTCATGATACAACAGCTTTCCTTGACTTTTACTATATGCTTTTTTATTACATTTAGGAACTTAATGCCCCATTAAGTATCCCCTTTACTAGCCTTTAAGGTAATAGAAACTTTTTCTGTATATCACAAGACTGCTACTGTGACTAAAAACTGATATTCTAAAGCAGTACATGTAATGTATACTCTGCGAACATAAAATAAAATAATCCATCCCCCAAAATAATTCAAATGCTTCATTATATATTTCTACAACTTCTTTCACAACTACAGACTAAAGTTACTTCCCATCTTTCAGCAAGAACATGTTCAATATTTAATTCTCTTACTCATCACGTAAATGTAGGTGTCAATTCATTTAAAAGATAGGCATTACGAACTGAACAAGATTTTCATTATTAAAACCAGGGATGTGCATGTCCAAGTTGTTTCTGATGGCAATATAATGGCTTTATCTTGGTAAAAAAACAATATACAATATATTATAATACAAGTAGATGCATGTATGGTTATGCCAGTTGCATGACAATCATGCAGTTTTAAATGAAGCAAAAATTTGCAGGACTCAGGTGGTAATTACAACTCTTTCAAGGTCTCCTCAGGTATCCACAACCAACCTTATTCATTATCATCATCCCTTTTGAGGGAAGACAGCCTTGGTCAATCACTAACCCTCCACTGTGAGTGTGCAAGTGTGCACATGTGCACTTATTGAGATTCTCAAGGGACTGAATCCTGAACCTCACCTGCTGCACACGTATGGTTTGCACACACCGAGATACACACTGCCAGCAGCTATTTCACCATGCAGCTGAATGCCATTAATTCTTGTGCCACATCTCCTTAGGTGAGAAACTGGTGACAGAAGCAACCTCAGTGAGAGGAACACTCTCTCACTCTCTCTCTCTCTCTCTCTCTCTGCTTCGTATTCCCTCTCTTCCCATGCCTCCACCTGCATCCATATTCAGCAGATCAAGGCATGTGCAATAAGAGAGAGAAGGAGGAGGATTGGGAGCGGAAGGTGGAGACAGGGAGGAGGCCGGGTTGGTGTGGGTGATTGTAAATTCAGCACCAGCTCTTCTTGTTGCGCAGGAATGACCCATCATTTCACACTGGGCCAAATGGCATGAATTCATAAATATAAATAACGGCAGCAAATTCGTCTTTTCAGGATGCTGTACAGAGGCACAGACAGAGCCATATTAGAATAAAGATGCCATTTCTCTCACTATCTTTCTTATTATTACCCACCACGCACACCTTTTTGCCTTCTTTATCAACTTCCAGATTTTTCCTGCTCCTTCTTCCTCACTCCCCCTTTTCCTCTATGACTATCTGTTTCTCTTTTGGTCTTCTCCAACCCTCACTTATCTACTGTATGTATGTACTGTATGATTCAGAGCTATACAGTATGTGGGAAATGTAGGAAAGCACAATGGCAACATTATCTTTCTTCCTTTCCCTTCAGTCTGAAAGAATATGTATTATGTTAAATTCATTCCATACATTTTTCTATACATGCTGTTGTGCTTCTGAAAGGGGGGTTGCTCGAGACCACCACAGTCAGTGACTCGCCAGGTTGAACTGTGATGTAGTGCGAAGCAGCAAAAGAGTGGGCAGAAATTGGCCTGGGCTGCTGACAGTTGGATTGATAAGCAGCTTGGCTGTTCCTCTGTACAACCAACGCATCCATTTGCCTTTTGCACGGTTCTACAGTCCTTTTTGCTGTAAATTTCCATCTTTTCTACCCCCTTGATTGCTCAGTTCTGTGCCTTTTTTTCCTCTTGGCAGCAGTAACACAAACACACACACACAAGTTCAAAAGTGTTGTTATGTAGTTGTACTCATCCACACAGAGAAACACATCAAGCTCTGGAGCTAGGGCAGATACAACTGATTAGTCAAACTGCCACCTCTCCACACCACCAACGCTAATGGCCACGATAGTCAGAGATAAATACGGCCAATCAGAGACAATCACCGGGCGGGCTGAAGAGGCAGGTGAACTAATGACAAGGATGGAACAGAACGATGAAATTCTCTCACAGAGCCTGACAGTCATTTGGCAGGACTGAAAACAAGTGTTTTTCTCACGCATCAGGTGGGAGCAAATGACACCCACAGCCTCTCTCTCTTGTTCACTCCTCTATCAGGCTCGCCCCTCACTATCTCTCGTCGTCTCTCCAATTCCATTTACCACTTTTCTGTAATAAAATCTCAAACGGATAGAGAAGGGATCAAATGAATGTAAACACAGATACACTACCACTCTTTTGACGGAAATTTAGGGGTTAGATGAACATGAAGGCTAGAGTAGAATTTACGCTTCTGAAAAAGAGTGCCTACACCTGTTTTCTATTAATTCAGCAGAACTATTTGACAGAAAATTATCAACTGAATTGCTGCCTCCGAAACACGTTTTTTTTTTCCTGATCAACACATAGACTGCATGAAAAGAAGGACGACGGGTCTCCACTTCCTCCAACTGTACAAAAATGAAGCCAAAAGACCCCGGATACAGGCGCTGCAATCTTGCGTTGGTGACTTAATTTGGAGCCAGAGTACGCAAATTAGTGCAATCAAGATGTTCTAGATGCGATCAAGATGTTTTGGCTTAACTTTTGGGAGCTGTGATGTCATCCATTTTTATATACAGTTTATTGGCTAAAGCCTAAGATTAAAAGATAAGATATTAACACTTGTACTACTGCTACTCTGCTATATCAGGACTGTGTGGGTGTGATTTGATCAGATCTGATTGACTAATGTGGCCTGGCAACATGATCGAACAATCCAATAACTAATCACATTTGCTTCAAATATTTCTTAACCCTGAATGGTGTACGGATGGATGCGACATCACCTTTTTCTAACCGAGTCCTGTCCATTTCAAACCAATAAGGAGACAGAAGAAAAATAAATTGCTCATGCTGCCAGAAAATTTTTAATTTTAGAACCTCTTCACTCATAGTAAGTAGCTGATGGTGAGGTTTTCAGGGCTTTTAAAGTTAAGCGTACAACAAAATACGGCCAATAAATTTTTTTTGCATATCTGCCAATAGGCCCTGTGATGGACTGGCGACGTGTTCAGGGCGTACCCCGCCTTTCGCCCGATGTCAGCTGGGATTGGCTCCAGCCCCCCGCGACCCTGTACGCAGGATAAGCGGTTGACGATGGATGGATGGATGGATATCTGCCAATAGGCAACAACAAAATATCTTTGATAACCCAGTCTATTTGGTCTATTTGGCACAGTCCACAGCGAAAGGGACCCTTTCAGCACAGCATATGATCCAGCCTTTTCTGCCAGAGTACCAGGGAATTACTCAGGCCAACACATGCCCCATAAACCCACTGCTGAGTGAGTTTAAAATGGAAAAACAAAGCACAAGCGAAGAAGAAAATGCACTTAGGGCCCTTAATCACAGATGTCGCTCTATGGTCTGAATCAGAAATGAATGAGGACAAACTGGAAGGGTACAGAGCTGCGGATGTATCTGCACGTTTGCAGGAGCAAAGGAGCACAGAGCCATTAATGATGAACATCATATAGCTATTCCTCTTCTTCCAGATTTAGAGCTTCAAGCAGTTGTTCAAATAATAATGTTCTGAAAAGCCCACAGTAAAAGGTCTTACCTGGGAAAACAGGGCTCGCCTACTGACTTCAGCCAAGGGCAGTGACAGAGATCTTAATTCTCTGAGCCACACGTGACCTTTCTCTTTTATGTTTCTTTTGTCTTTTTGTCCTCCCCCTCTCTTCGCTTCTGTTTTCTCTGAATTCATGTTTTCTCTTGTTGCAGACCATTGCTGCTACAGGCTTTTATGGAAAACGAGCACACTGTTACATATCAAACAAAGGTCAGTATGTGATGTTGGAATATGTGTGTATGTGTGATGTATGTCTGCATGGATAATGGAGTCATATCAAATCACAAAGGTCAAGGTGACATCTGCTTCAGTATGTCAGGTATGATTTCCTGCGAGCGACTGGTGCCTTTAGTATGAACTAATACACATGACTGCATCTGCTATTAGAGCTCATTCACAGAATCAATAGTGCAAATCACTAAAGCACAAAACTACCCAAACAAGACTCTGTTGGATAGCGTTGTGTTCTACAACTGACTAGTAATATTTTACATCTCAGCCTCTTATTGCACAGAAATAGTGTTCCCCATTCATTTCTAAGATTAAAAAAACTACATTTTCTACTGTTGTATTGCTGCCGCCAGTAAATCAACTATTCCTTCAAGTGAAAATGTATGTGTTTTGGCTACACCCGCAGAAAGTAAACAGATACAGAGTTCATAGTCTCCTTCTTCATGTATTTTCTGTAGTTTGGCTGTGGGTTTGCAGTTTCATGGTAATCATCTTGTAGGTGTAACTACCTCTGATGATTGCTCTGCAAAATCACATTACAGCCGAGGAATATGAGGCCATTTTGCAGAGTTAAGCACACCCAGTAGTGTTAACACCATTTCCTCACAATGTTTCCCAGATAGTTACACTCCCATCCTGTACACACTGCTAAACAAATTTAAAAGCGTCATTAACACAAATCACTTTAAACATCAGTGTCACTTTATGGGAACCTCTGGAGCGCCAAATGCAACATACATTTACACCCTCACTGACACCCTTCAAAGAAATGGAAGGTTTTTGGCACAGAAGAAATGTCCCACCAAACAAATGGTGTTCTAATTTCATATGACAAACAACTATCAGTAACTTGAGTGTCTGTAATAGACAGTGACAGCAGCAATAAAACAGGAAACCCACATTCAGTTGATTGATACATGTATTTATCAGTGTATTTATTGTTTTTTAATTGAGGTAATCAAGATTCACCCATTTTGCACTGCCACACAGTATAGAAGATACTTAATTTCCATGTGTGTGGCAATCATTTTCCAACTTCGATATAGGACCGTATACCAGAAACAATTGGTTTCTGGTCCCTCTTTTTAAAATATAAGGCGAAGCAATAAGGTTACCTTGGAGGGAAAAAAGCTTTAGTTTAAAAGCCAAGGGTCCATTGCTGACATCTGAGTTCCTTTTGACGGTACCAAGAAAACTGTTTTTATTAAAACATCAAAAAAAAAGGTTGAAAGGGAAATAATGTTGACATTCGTGAGATGAACTAGCAGTCAATACCACTGGCCAATGTCAACATTCTCAGCTGTTTATTTCCTGAAAAAATAGAAGAGAAATAACTCAATGTGCATGGGACGGCTGTGGCTCAGGAGGTAGAGCGGGTAGGCTGTTAATCGGAAGGTCGGCGGTTCGATCCCTGGCTCCCTGGTTGCGTGTCGAAGTGTACTTGGGCAAGATACTGAACCCCGATTTGCCCCTGGCGGCTATTCCGCCAGTGTATGAATGAGTGTGAATGTTAGTTTCTGTTTGAGCACTTAGGCTCAGTGTATGAATGTGTGTGACTGGTGAATGCAGATGTAGTGTAAAAGCGCTTTGAGTGGTCGAAAAGACTAGAAAGGCGCTATACAAGTACGGAGCATTTACATTACATTTACATCCACTACTCCTGTTATGACTAAATAGCATGAAAATAGGTTCATATTTTCTCTACATATACATAAATGAAAGAAGCTACATTAAAACAGTCTGATGTGCTATGGCCTGTCCGCTCATCTCCCACCTATTTGATAGCTGCGGCTCCTCTCTGACTTAGGTCAAAAGTATCATTTGGTCATTCAGAATCATTCAATATAGGATATTCCTACACCTGTAGGCTCTTATTAGGCTTTATCACATACCCTGCCTCTTCTTGCCCCATGTGAGGGGAGTGAAAATAGGCTGTGAGAATGATAATTGATAAGCCCCCAAGGCTGAAAGAGCAGGTGGCAGACGAATCAGCGCAAGTGTGTGAATGTGGTTTCATCATCCTGCAGATCAAAACAGATGAAAAATAGGTGCCAAGCACATTCAGGACGATGTGTTTAATCACATGGAGTTGCAATGTAGTTAACGACTGAGGGGAGCCTGAACCTAAGCAAGGCACAAAGAAACCTGAATCCGCTGGCCTACCTTGATAGTCAGCAGCCTATACCTTCAATGTGAGGAAGATAAGTAAGCAACCTGCTGAACGTGCCTATATAATGAGTTGTGTGTATCCCTCTTGTAAAAGAGTTATTTCATGGCAGGGCAGGGAATCCTTACTATAGCCTAGATAAACAGACTGAATCACTATTTTATTTTAATCACTATTTTCTCTTTATACATTCAGTATGACATTGTTTTCATGTTAGCCAAACTCTTGTTGTTTCACCCTAACTAATTAGTAACGATTGATGTATCCTTCCTGCCAAATTGACACAGAGGCTGCAGAAAAGCCCCTAGGAACAGCACTGGGTCGTAAGGCAATTTTGGCAAAGTGGCAGCATGGGGTATTGCAATTTCTGTATTCATCATGTGACGCACAGTGGCCCAAAAGAATTTTCCCATATACAATCACTGAAAAAGGAGTGTCTGTGAATACTGAATCACAATACAGCCGAGAACTCTTTCTATTCGGTCCAATAACATCTGGAAAGTCTGTTTTTTTTGTTTTTTTTCGTATGTTAAATTTTTTTTTACCCCATTCATGTGTTGGGTAACTCTGGGGAAAGCCAACAGGAAGTACCAAGCCCAAAAATGCTGAAGAGTGAGATAACCTGCTGAGACTTTTTCTGCATATTCCCTTAGTGAGCAACTTTAATTAAAATTTATAGAATTAATACATCCATGTAGCGGTTGCTAGGAGCAGTTAACGGTTTTCGCATTCAAAGAAATGTTGATTTAAGATCTGTTATTTCTGTTGGTCAACTTACAACAACCCCCCCGCGTGAATGTAGTTAGGTAGCTTGTTAGCAAACTAGGGCGATGATCATTAACCCCACCTGTTAATGGTTTCTCCACCATGTGGAAACAGCTGTCAATGAGCACAACAGCCCACCTGTCTGAATGACTGAACAAATCATAGTGGCAGCTCAGAGGTCTGCAATTAAGCTCAGCAATACTTTAATAGTGTCATATGTACTTTTTCATACTTGAAAAACATACACACATATGTGATTGTTCATACATTATTTATCCATACATCTATATTGTGATATGTTTCAGTATGAAAAATCCCTATTAATGTTGTGATATTGATTTCAAGTGTATCATCCTGCCTTATATTGAAGTTACACAAACTATCTCTCATCCTGCCCAGACTACTTTTGACTTCCTACTCCTCTACTCTCCCATCCTCTGCCTCACTCTCTCCTCCTTCTCTGTTCACTTTTACCACTTCTCTATATGGCAGCATGATGGAGTAGGGGTGTCTGTGGAGAGGTATGAGAGCTGGATCGTTGGCTGTCACATAGACTGATGTCCATCTCTACCCGCTCAGACAATTCTGACAGCTTAACAATGAACGTCTCAATGTCCAAACACCAGGCGCGCCTACGTGTATACATGCACACATACACAATCACATGGTGATCGAGAGTGATGAGATTGGCAAACAGCCAGTCGGGCATGGGTAAACACAAACTCTTCTTCACCGACAGATTAGTCCTTTAAATCTAATCTCATGGTACACATAATGGAAACGCACATTTGACTGCTAAATGATATGAAAGGTAACCCTTCTTGGAACGAAGCATGCCAGGTTTTCCAAGTAAGCATTGAGCAAACACCGTTTTCAACACTTAGACATTTAGTTTAAGTTGTTTTTTAAGAATAGCCAACACTCCAGCTGCCAAAAGACTTGAAACCAATCTCCTAAAGCTGAGTAAAAAAAAAATCAGCAAAAACTGGGTTTCTCAAATTATAACTTAATGACTCGAAAAGCTCCGGTGTTTTCACACCATTTTTACTCAAACATGCTAGAGCCCAGCATGTTTTTGTTTCACTTTGCACAGACTTAGTGAGCTTACTGTAATGCCATCAGCCATCTCATTGTTCCCTGTAACCTTGAAATGGTTTTGCTTGCTTTCAGCCCACACTAAAGATGGTTAAGTACATTATTTTGTGCAGGAAAATTTGAGCACACACTGCAATAGTTGACAAAACAATCTCATAACAAACTCCACTTAGTGGCTGTACTGGAGTTTTTGATTGTATCGCACAATAGAGCCCGACCGATAAATCGGCGTACTGACATTATTGGTCTATATCAGGTAACTGCAGATAAATCAGTTTCAGTGTTTATAACTGCCAATAAATGACAATTAAAAAAAGAAACCGAGAGACTGAAGACTGATCCTTCAATCATCTTATGAGTGTTGTCATTGCATAGTTTGTCCAGCAGAGAGCACTCTGCAACTGTTAGTGCATGTGTTTGGAACCCACCAACCCACCACAAAACACAGCAACCAGCTAACATAATTAGCTGTACTTTAGTTCAAAGTACGATTTATAATAATAAAAAAGGTGTATTTTCAAACTGCATTATGTCATGATATCTTGGTAGGTCTCATAAGTACACCTTACAAATGTTAGGGTTAATCATTGTTTATGTTACATGTTTCTTAAAAGAAGGGAAAAAAGGAATATCAGCCGATACATATCACACAATCTTCCTCAGCAGATGGAGTTTGCCAAGATCTTATGGAATTATAGATTGTAGATGTTCGAAACAATTCCCGAGCACTTGAGGTAAGTTAAGCAAACTCCATCTGTTGTGGAAGCTCGTGATCAAAAGCTCTGGAACAGCTACTAAATGGACCCTATGCTGTAATGGTGTTGTTTTAATCTTGAAATTGTTTATTCTGTAACAGGATAGGTTTGTGCAGGTGTTTTATTATTTTTTTTTTCATTTCCAGTGTTTACAGTTGGACTGGGGTTTAGTAGCCTTCCTACCAGCTCAGCTTCTTCAATAATAGATGCCTGTAAGACGTTCCTGTTCTATCTCCAGCTAGGGGGCTGTGAGCCAGTGGTTGAGATGGCTTGTGGAGGGTTATTCATAGATTGCGTGCACACACACACACACACACACACACACACACACACACACACACACACACACACACGTACACATACACGCACACGCGCGCACACACACATATGCATGCATGCACGCACTTCCCATTTCACCCATGCAATCCTGCTCTCTCTTCTCCCAGCTGCCCTATTAAACTGAAGAATCTCGGGAAGTGAAATGAAACTAGTAAATCTCAACTGCTTTTATGATTGACTTGATATGATTTGTATTATAATTTGGACCCAGTGCTCCTTCTTGCTCTCCTGCCGCCTCCCACCAACGTACTCCCTATCCCCTTCTCACTCCTTTCATTACTTAGATTGGCTCTTCTGAAATAGGCCATAGGGTCTTCACAACACACATATGTCCATATGTATACACACATACGCACACAAAGGCCCCTGCATGCAAAGATACATACCGTCACGCAATCTATAACCTCCCTGTCCTTTGCTGTGCAGGTCTAAAAGCAAGATGATGGTGATAGTAGGTGGATACCATTTAAAGAGTTTCAGTTTGAGGACCAGGGGAAAAAGCACAAGTGAAATGTGGAGATGAGAAGAATAGCTTTAGAGGAAAACTGAGATCTAACAATCCAATCAGACCCCTCCCCAGACAGAATGGGCTGAGCTCATAAATTAATGTATGAGGAAGCCTAGAGAGATAACCAATGGGCATAAGGACCTCAGACAGACGGAGAGAATCATTATATCGACTAACTGATGGACTAACTGACAGACAGACTGACAGACTGATGGAGTGACTGTCTGAATGGACCCTTTGAAATGCAGGCAGGTTTGAAGTTGGAAGTCTCGAGGTCTTTGACCATCAGAGTCAAAACAGACAAAAGGCAAGAGAGGGCAGCTTATTCGACTACGGGCCCTTTAGCTGTATGTGGCTTCATCAAAAGAAATGATAACCACATCTCCCAACTTCCTCTCTGCTTGGCTGATGTGCCCTTGGGTGACACTTTTCTCACCGCTCTGTTTGTGAGTGCATCTGTTGAAAATGAAGGCCAAGACGTAAGTGCTGGCCAGGCCTTTCTACTTCACACTGAGATCAGGGGCCTAAACACCTGCAATATCCTCTCTCTGAAATTACTTTTTTTCCTTTGACACTTCGCCAATGAAAACTCAAAACCGGTCTTATCTGAAGAACAGCAGAGTGCAGGCTTCAACCTCAGCAGCCTTCTGAACCTTAGCTTGAAGATAGCATTAACGTACAGACAGTTTACACAAACGGTGCTGTGAGTGACACTATATGTTCTGAGACTGACCATTATTGCCTTGTTGAAAGGGGAGTCCATCATCTTTAAGGTCATCGGGAGTTAAAATCCAGCTCTCTCCGCCATCTTTGTCCTGCCATCTTTCTAGTCTCTAGCCACTCTCTCTTTCCCAGTAAAGCAGAAAAGAATCTTTTAAAAAGCCTCCAATCTCTTAGGTCCTTCTCTGCAGCGAGAACAGACTCTGGCCGAGCTTCTGACACAGCTACAGAAGGGCCTGCAGCCACACATCTGTCACCAAAGCCAAATTGACTCACAGAAGCCTGGGCCCAGTTACCTGCTGGGGCCCCATGTCTGTCCCAGTCACTGACCACAGGAGCACACATGTACATACTTTAACACAAGGACACAGGCAGGGTGACAAATACACACCTGCTAGCTGGAACACTGACACACACTCTCACTCTCTCTGCTTTTCCAGTCTCCTGCGGATGGCATGCGTTCTTTCAACATCATTTCCTGCCAATATCAACTCTTTTTAACAGAGTGGGAGCAAATCATTCAGTCTATATTCAGTGGTGATAGGCCAAGGCAAACGGGGCCTGTGGAGGAAATGGAATAGGAGCTGCTGGCACCATGAGAGGAGAGGAAAAGAGAGTAGACGCAAGGAGTTGCAAGATGTATAAGACGAGTAGGGGAGAAACAAGAGGATAGGATACCATATAAGTTACAAGAAGAGGAGATCTGAACGGAGAGGAGATATGAGAGCAGAGGAGAAATAAGAAGATAGAATACTTTATGAGTTACAAGAGGAGGGGAGATATGAAAGGAAAGATATGAGATAAGAGGGGTGTGGCACAGGAAGCAGATTAACTCTATCTGTATGGTAATACTATTACCTCCCAACTGATCAGCATGGTCCCCTCCACACTCAATGGCTACTTCCTAGCTTTCATTAGCAACATGAATTATGGATATGCCCTCGCATCTAAATGCTAAGCATTATGCCATTTTTGATGCACTTTTTCACCTTCTTTTCTCTCTTTCTTCCCTGTCTCTCCTGTCCTCCTCCACTTCACTCTCCCGGTCCTTCCCAGAGCTGCCTCAGACTACGATTACTGCAGAACTATTAGGGGCTATGCTGAACAAATTTACATACCATCATGTGTCCCTTGAGATATTGATAGTGAAGAATTTGCTGATTTTGTATGCACGCACACACACACACACGCAATCTCTCACGTACACACACACCATAGAAAAAACATTTTTAGCTGCAAGATGTGACAATACCAAAAGCTGTCAGGATGAAGCTAGAAAAGAGGGACAAATGAACAAAATAAGGATATTCTATAGACAGATATAATGAAAAAAGAGTGAGGTAATGTGTAGAGACGAGAAAAAAGATATGGACTAAAAGAAGAAAGAGCCAGCGGATAAGAGGAGGAGGAGGACGAGCGGGAGGAAAGATTGAGCTTGCCTGTTTCAAGCTGCAGGAAGTGAAGCCACATCAATAAGCCCGGTGCAGTGCAGGTTTTTAGAGGATACATCATTGGAGCGACTGAAACTGGACACTGTGTAATAACAGCTCACTAAAAACATTACAGCCACTCATAAAGATCCCAAACTCGCTTTAATAGCTGCCGTGATGTTTCCTTTGGCCTAACTTGGGGCAAAGAGGACACATCAGAACAGACAGGAAGAGAGCTGGGTTTGTGTGTGTGCACTAATACAGGTCAACGGAGCTGTCTTCGGCTAGATGATCCGTAAGACTTTTCTGTAAAACCCCAAACCGAGTTCATCTGTCCATCCAGCCGTTCTTTCGTTAACGGAGTCACAAATAGCCCAGCTGTGGTTGGGTGAATGACATCAACCTCTCATTGACTGTTTTATGAGCTGCTCTGACCAGCGTGAGAAACCATGGTACTCTAACCTCATGGAGGTACAGCCCAAAGACCCAGCTGAAAGTACACACACACTATGGAACAGCGCTAACCCAGACCGCACATACTTTCCCATGCTGATGGTGGAGTTACTGAGTTTTACAAGTTGTGCTTCTCCTCCTTGCTGCATTTCTGGATAAAACGCAAGATCTTTTTTTGGAAAACACACACCAAAGCAACCTTTTAACTGATGATTCAGATTGTTATGGTTGGAATGTGAACTGAGAGCAAACACACATCACAGTGAACATTAGACCTTGCCCACTGATCTTTTGCCCCCGCGCAAACTCATAAAACATCATCAGATTACAACAGCAGGTCAATCAAAAGGCAAACAATATACAGACACAGGAGCAAACTGCATGAGAGAAAGGCACAAGGTGTGCTCAGACTGAACATGAATCTACTTTTAGGGGCATGGAATCATTCTAGGAAAATTAAGGAAAAGATGCGTTCATGTGAGTTGCAATAGAGATAAGAGAAAACAGGAGGGCATCTGGAGGAAAATAACAGAAAGATGTGGAGTTTCTGGGTTTGAAAGTTTTGAAATCGGGCCAACAAGTACACTCCATGAAGTACAAGTACGCTAGCTCCGGCTAACATCTGTCTGGCACCTCCGTTGGTTATTGGTGGGTAATACACAGGGACAGTGAAAACACATGTCAGATTGATGCAAATAAATCAAAGCAAAAAAGTGCTTTTAGCTACATCTGAGCAGTAAAAAAGAAAGAATGAAGACAAGAATGGCACAATTTGTGCATCTAATTATGTTTCAAAACCAAAAAGGTACACTTAATTACTTTAAAATCAAATCAGATTTAAAATGGTGATAGAATAACTGCAGGGGCAGAGTTGTTGGTGCCATCTCTGATGATGGTTCTGCATTTGCTGGACTTCTTTTGTTTAGGAAACAACTCAGTATTTCACTCTGTATGTTGAAATTGTTACCTCTGTTACATGGAGAAGATTTTGCCTCAGTATTTGACTTGACTTGATTTTGCCCAGTGCAGATTTAAAAATCAAATATTGCAATTATTGATGTTAAACAGACTTAACTTTGATACAGATGGACAATAAACTGTTTTGTCTTGCTAAACTTGTCCCTATTGAACCTCAAAAGTCACACTAAAACATAGCAGTTCTAATGTGTAACAGTGGAAGTTGACAAAACGGTGAGAATTATCTGCTGAAGACCTACCAATTACCCAGACAGACACGCTGGAAGCCTGTTATCAACACCACTAATCTGACACTGATACTATAGCTACAACATGCCACAGAGACAGAGTGGTAGAAAGCAAACAGATAGAACAAGATTTTAAAAGGTAGAAGCTGTTCAGATGGAAAATCACCTCTTCTTACTTTTTAAAATCCACTATGCTAACTGCACCACACTATCCAGCCATCAAACCAGCTCTTGATGCCATTTGAGCCATCATCATTACAAGGGTCACTTTGTGTGAAGGAGTAGGAAGTGAACTTAAGCAGCCTGAGGTGTTCCTGCCAAGCTGTGCTGTCAGAAATATCAACAATCAAAACAATTAGAGCAAAGTTGGGCTGTCACGTTTCTTGCAGCTGCAAATTACTCAAAACAGTTTGGTTACCTCAAACTTAGCTAACTCGCTGTTATGTTTATATGGCGACTCTGCCATTTTGCCACTCTGCACATAAAAAGATGGAAGGGCAAAACAGAGGAGGTATATTTGGGGTTTCACGTCACTTGCTCTGAGCATGATCTTGATCACATTTTTTACACTGGGTCAAATCTTTATGACGTGGGCTAACATCCAGATGTTATTCCCTGGGGACTGATGAGACTAAAATTGCCTAAATGGGATCCTGCCACAAAAGGAGGCGCGAGAGAGAGCAACAGGGAATGTGTGCAAGAAAGAGACCTTCCGCCTAGCCTCTGCTTCACTGTGCCTTGTCTTTACTTCCAGGGGAGCTGGCTAAATGACAGACTGGGGCATGGTCTCATTTTTCCCCTTCATCTTTTGATAATCCTATCGTTTTTTGTGTTTGATGTTCCTCTCTATGCTCTCTGAACAAATCCCATGTCCCTGCCCCCCTAATCGCATTACCTCCTAAGGTGTAGTGCACGCTGGGTAGCTGGACATCACTAGTGCCAACACACTGCTCCACCACGACCCAGTACTGACTGCCAGCAAAACATACATGCACACACAGTCACACACTTAACTCCCTGTAAGATACAAACAAATACTGGCACACAGATTAAAAAAAAAATAAAGACACCAAATTGCCTCTTTCTAGAGCAAGTGACTAATACTGGAATGGTGCATGGCAGTCGCAGTTGATTCGGGCCTCAAACTGGCCTCAGAAGCAGAGTCACACCTGACTACA
>NC_060170.1:17678867-17688092 GCF_021292245.1 Micropterus dolomieu | reverse complement strand
ACAAGAATGGCACAATTTGTGCATCTAATTATGTTTCAAAACCAAAAAGGTACACTTAATTACTTTAAAATCAAATCAGATTTAAAATGGTGATAGAATAACTGCAGGGGCAGAGTTGTTGGTGCCATCTCTGATGATGGTTCTGCATTTGCTGGACTTCTTTTGTTTAGGAAACAACTCAGTATTTCACTCTGTATGTTGAAATTGTTACCTCTGTTACATGGAGAAGATTTTGCCTCAGTATTTGACTTGACTTGATTTTGCCCAGTGCAGATTTAAAAATCAAATATTGCAATTATTGATGTTAAACAGACTTAACTTTGATACAGATGGACAATAAACTGTTTTGTCTTGCTAAACTTGTCCCTATTGAACCTCAAAAGTCACACTAAAACATAGCAGTTCTAATGTGTAACAGTGGAAGTTGACAAAACGGTGAGAATTATCTGCTGAAGACCTACCAATTACCCAGACAGACACGCTGGAAGCCTGTTATCAACACCACTAATCTGACACTGATACTATAGCTACAACATGCCACAGAGACAGAGTGGTAGAAAGCAAACAGATAGAACAAGATTTTAAAAGGTAGAAGCTGTTCAGATGGAAAATCACCTCTTCTTACTTTTTAAAATCCACTATGCTAACTGCACCACACTATCCAGCCATCAAACCAGCTCTTGATGCCATTTGAGCCATCATCATTACAAGGGTCACTTTGTGTGAAGGAGTAGGAAGTGAACTTAAGCAGCCTGAGGTGTTCCTGCCAAGCTGTGCTGTCAGAAATATCAACAATCAAAACAATTAGAGCAAAGTTGGGCTGTCACGTTTCTTGCAGCTGCAAATTACTCAAAACAGTTTGGTTACCTCAAACTTAGCTAACTCGCTGTTATGTTTATATGGCGACTCTGCCATTTTGCCACTCTGCACATAAAAAGATGGAAGGGCAAAACAGAGGAGGTATATTTGGGGTTTCACGTCACTTGCTCTGAGCATGATCTTGATCACATTTTTTACACTGGGTCAAATCTTTATGACGTGGGCTAACATCCAGATGTTATTCCCTGGGGACTGATGAGACTAAAATTGCCTAAATGGGATCCTGCCACAAAAGGAGGCGCGAGAGAGAGCAACAGGGAATGTGTGCAAGAAAGAGACCTTCCGCCTAGCCTCTGCTTCACTGTGCCTTGTCTTTACTTCCAGGGGAGCTGGCTAAATGACAGACTGGGGCATGGTCTCATTTTTCCCCTTCATCTTTTGATAATCCTATCGTTTTTTGTGTTTGATGTTCCTCTCTATGCTCTCTGAACAAATCCCATGTCCCTGCCCCCCTAATCGCATTACCTCCTAAGGTGTAGTGCACGCTGGGTAGCTGGACATCACTAGTGCCAACACACTGCTCCACCACGACCCAGTACTGACTGCCAGCAAAACATACATGCACACACAGTCACACACTTAACTCCCTGTAAGATACAAACAAATACTGGCACACAGATTAAAAAAAAAATAAAGACACCAAATTGCCTCTTTCTAGAGCAAGTGACTAATACTGGAATGGTGCATGGCAGTCGCAGTTGATTCGGGCCTCAAACTGGCCTCAGAAGCAGAGTCACACCTGACTACAGCAGCGTAACTACCTTTGAGTGAGCAGACAGAGTCCAGATCTTGGAAAATAAACATTGATTTATTTTTCTGTCTTACTGTTACTGCACACCACCGACATGAAAGACGAGACGGAAGACGAGAGAATGAAAGCACAAAATGAAAAGAGAAGAGGAGAGAAAGAGAGGAAGAGATCTTAAGCCAAAGCTGGGTGGGTGGCGTCCAAAAGCTACTAAAACTGTTCTTCATGTGGAGCCAACAAACATAAGTGAGGTATTAAATATGAACCCTATCAGACCAGGGCCAGAGAGGAAGGAGCAAGTAAAAGGAGAAGAAAGAAAGAGATGAAAAAGAAAGAAAAAGTGGGCTGTGTTACTCTTGCCATAGCAACACGAAAATGTTTCTCAAATATCTTTCAGAGCAAAACTCCCCCCGTCATGTTTGCTATGAATGATGGTGGACAAATTTAAACCTCTTGTTGTGCAGAGCACCACAAAATACCTGTATGATCAAAGTAGAAACTGAAATAAGCACTTTTGAGGGAGAGAGGGAGACTACCAAAATAACAGGAGGGAAATAATGAGTGCAGAGTCTTACAAAGCAGAGCAGAAATTACTGGTTTTCTTACCTGGATTTGACGAGGCAGCATCAGCAGCAACATGAAGAAGACGTGGGGGGGGGGGTTAGTTAAATGTTCATACAAACAGGATAACATAAATATTCATAAGAGCACATGCTGTGTCGGTGTGTGTTTCCAGCCTTCCTGCCTGACTGCCTGTCCATTGGGAATCTTTGCTCCATGTTGCCTTGTGTAAACACGATAATGAAACCCTCCATGATCTGAAGTCTATATCAAAGTTGATGATTCACAATCAGAATTAGTAACTAAAAAAATAAACCAATAGCAACACAGGGGGAAATCTTGTCATTACACGCACACATTCATTGCGTACAACAGTACAGAAAAGCTTGTTTCTAACTATCTTAAATGTGAACATTTTCTGGTTTCTTTACTCTACTATGGCAGTAAATTAATTGGTTGTGGACAAAAACGACATTTGAGACATTTTCTGACATTTTATAGACCAACTAATCGATAAATCGATAACATAATCGACAGATTAATCGACAATGTAAATAATCATTAGTTGCAGCACGAATTATTATTATTACTGACAAACATACATAAGTTACTTCCAGATTTATGTATGGATTTATTTACAGCTTTATGTGTTGGTGCATTTTGTCCACAGTCCCTCACATTGCAAGAGATGTTTGTTGTTTGGAGCTTAATAGTGGTAACAGAAAATGCTGATTAAAGGCATACTGAATAATCCAAACATGTGAATAACAATGGGGCAATGCAAAAAAACCCCAAACAGATTAAGTCTGTTTCCAGTCAAATAGTGTTTAAGGTAATACACAATTCACCTTGTTTAAGGTAAACTGGATTAAGTCAAAATACATCTCTCTGCTAAAGAAGCAGCTTCTTTCTAAAACTGAATTTGACACGTAACTTTCCTGTCTGGTTTACTTGCAAGGAATCTTATGTTTGCTGACTGATTAATCCAAGGAGGACAATTGTGTCACTATAGCGGCAAAGAATTAAGGTTGGGGAAAATAATAAGAAAGGTAATGAGGGCTTTGAAAATCAATAATAATTCATTAACACTGTGTGTCTGTCATACGGCATGTTGAGCTATCTCTCTGCAATTTTATTTTTCTTTGCAGCCTAATTTGAATGTGTCATTCATGACTAAATTCAGAATTATATTAAGGAGAAATTCCTACAGGTACAGTTAGCTGAAAGGTTGGGAAATAAACAACTCATTAGAAGGGGTTCAGAGTGTCACTCTAATTGATGTTTGGTAAAGACGAAGCCACCACCTCTCCACTTTTCAAAACATTTTAAAAGCAGAACATGTTGACGGCCAATGTGACCTGTGAGACCACACTAAATCAAAAACTTCTCACAAGCACAGAAAGAGGCTGATGAACAACGGGGACAAGGTGCAAGATGTCAAAACTATAAACAACAATCATGGTGGCGGCAGCTAGGAGGGTATGAGGCGTGGAAACTACTGATGCACACAAACAGACGAAAGCACACTCACACAGCCTGACGGAGGCGAGCACATGCTCACTGACACGCAGAGGCAAACACACATACACACACACAAACACTCTCACCAATTCAGACACACAACAACTCTCTGTTGGCTTTCAAAACAAAGGTATTAATCATCATTACACACATACACACAAACACAGGACACGGGTGGGCCGGGGGTTGGTGCGCCAGCGGGACTCGTCAAAGAGACACACTGACACCTCAGCGCAGCCTTTACTGCTGCTGTCATAGCAACCAAGGTCAAGTGGTCTAAAGCTGTGTATGTGTGTGTGTGTGTGTGTGTGCGCGCGTATGAGAAGGAATAGTAACATGTTCCCAGAAGAACTGGTAGGAAATAATGAGCTAGTCACTGTCAGGGTGGAGTTGGAAGACAACACAAATCTCTCAGCTGTGCAGCAAGCTACTACCTGTCCAGACCCACAAGACCCACACACCAAAAATATTTCACCTGAAAGGACTGTGTTTAGCCACAATAAAGCCTTTCCAAATTATTGTCCAACAAAGTGGTGTCTTGAACTTGAAGGTTACTAGCTATACACTGGATGATGCTATTGCCATATATTTCCATAACTAAACATTTGTATTAAATTCAAGGTCTATGACTGTGGAGCGAAAATAAAAACCGTTACTGTAAAGCAGGGTATTCTCCAGGTATTCCAGAGCCGAGGTGGAACACCCTGAAGCATCATATCTAATGATCAATTTATTTAGTAGATGAAGACTTTAACAACACTCACACTCAAAAATATATCATATGGTGTGTGGAATAGCATCACAGCACTTACCCCCTGGCGACAAAGGTTTATTTCATTTTATTTCATAAGTGTAATAATTTTTATGTTAGCGGGGGAGGTTTTTGTTTCAAGCAAGCTGTCTTACCTTAGATATAAAACACTGTGGGAAAACTCCGTATAGAGTAATAATACAGTTTATTTACCCAGTTGTACATTAATACAGCGGGTAATGCGTGGTTTGCTTGATGTGTTGTGTTTTTTGTGGTGATTTTTTACCTGTTCAGTGCCTTAAACCAGCCATGCATTCCAATCTCAACGACCAGATCTCTTTCTGTCTGAAACCAGTTGACCTTCATGTCTTTTACTTCTCACCTTACGCAAGTTGTACTACAAGGTAGACAAACCTTGTAAAATTCATATTAAACACCATGCTAACCTTCCAGTCAATAACACCCCTTGACACAGAGAAACTGATTCCGACATCCTTCATGCACACACTGAACACAATGTCAATGATGACTTTGTGCAGAGGATTTGAAGAGCGAGCTTTTGAAGTGCAACTCAGTGGTTTGAAGTTCAGCACTCTCTTCCATCTAGTCCAATTTATTCTTGTTTCATTCACTGAGGCGTCAGTATACTGACTCCAAACACACTGCCTGTCAGAACAGCTGTAATCTTCAGTGGAGTGGTGTCACACCTGACACATTCTGTCACAATCCACCGAAGGAGGTGCAAAAGTACAAAACATTATTTCTTTAATCTCATACATGATTAAAACACCAGCCAATGGACATCGTTAGAAGCACAGCCTGTCTAGAGTGTATCTTGGCTGGGATCTTGGGGACAAATACATGCTGGTTTAATGAATAATTCAAAAACACTTTAAAATGCTAACGAAACTTGTGTACACAAGTTACATACTTGCACATTCTCACATACAAATTTCCAAGACTCACATTGACAGAAAAAAGTAAAGAAAACCACATCAGTGCCTAAGCAGATACACTGCACTTATACAAATAACAGTACTTAGAAATGCATGGCCACAAACGCGCACACACAATCTGACAAATAGCGTCTGTGCCTGAGAGCTGAGTCAGAGATCCTGGCCAGTGGCTTTGATAGCCCTGGCTGCAGATCAGCATGCCTTTCTGGTGCAACAAATCTTCAAGACCTTGCAAAGTAATATAAAATGACTCAACAGATATTCCCCTCGCAAAAAAGAAAGTATCTTGACTTGGACCCAAGCTGCTAAGTATGTTTCCCGTTTTGCTGATGACACCCAGCTTTATCTTTAAGTGTTTCATTTTGTACTGTGAAATTGTAGGCTTGTTTAATAGGTTATCTGAGTTTGGCAGGCAAACCCATCAGCCAAACATTTTCAGAATCAGAATCGGGTTTATTGCCAGCTACATTTTCACATACGAGGAATTTTCCTTGGAATGAATTGGTGCTTACAGTAAACATAACATAAATAGTAATATAAATATATAAAAAGTAACGAGATCAAAAAAATTTACAAGTATACCAAAAATATAAAAAGATACAATAATACTATAATAAAATGCTGACAAGTGTGTGCAAAAGTTGGCAACATGAGCATTAAGCACAGTAGTGTGGTGTCAGGAGACTGTATGAGTGTGTGTGAGTTTGGGGAGGGTGGCATGAGAGTCACTGACAGTGGGGACCTTGTTGAGGAAGCCCACTGCCATCGGAAAGAAACTGTTCTTGTGGCGAGAGGTTTTGATCCTGATGGACCGCAGCCTCCTGCCAGAGGGGAGAGTCTGAAACAGTTTGTGTCCAGGGTGGGAGAGGTCAGCTGCAATCTTTCCTGCTCGCCTCAGAGTCCTGGAGGCGTACAGGTCCTGAAGAGAAGGAAGATTGCAGCCAAGCACCTTCTCTGCAGAGCGAATGATGCGCTGCAGCCTGCCCTTGTCCCTGGCAGTGGCAGCAGCGTACCAGATGGTGAGGGAGGAGGTGAGGATGGACTCAATGATGGCGGTGTAGAAGTGCACCATCATTGTCTTTGGCAGGCTGAACTTCTTCAGCTGCCGCAGGAAGAACATCCTCTGCTGGACCTTTTTGATGATGGAGGTGATGTTCAGTTCCCACTTGAGGTCCTGGGAGATGATGGAGTCCAGGAAGCGGAAGGAGTCCACAGTGGTGACTGGGGAGTCACACAGGATGATGGGGGAGGGTGGGGCTGGGCTCTTTCTGAAGTCTGCGACAATCTCCACTGTCTTCAGAGCATTGAGCTCCAGACTGTTCTGGCTGCACCAGGTCACCAGATGGTCGATCTCCCACCTGTAAGCGGATCAGCCCAATGAGGGTGGTGTCATCCACAAACTTCAGGAGCTTGACAGACTAGTGACTGGAGGGGAAAGAACGCAGCACTGAGGGGAACCGGTACTGAGGGTTTTCCCAGCTGAACGTGTTGCTTCCTGTCTGTCAGGAAGTCAGTGATCCACCTGCCATCTGGAGTCAGGCACGTTCAGCTGAGAGAGCTTGTCCTGAAGCAGGGCCAGGATGATGGTGTTGAAAGCAGAGCTGAAGTCCACAAACAGGATCCTGGCGTAGGTTCCTGGGGAGTCCTGGTGCTGGAGGATGTAGTAAAGGGCAATGTTTACTGCGTCGTCTACAGACCTGTTGGCTCTGTAGGCGAACTGCAGGGGGTCCAGGAGTGTGTCTGTAATGGATTTCAGGTGGGACAACACAAGGCGCTCAAATTACTTCATAACCACAGATGTCAGGGTGACGGGTCTGTAGTTGTTTAGTCCAGTGCCCCTTGATTTTACACATGTACATGACCTTTCAGAAAATGTGCAAATTGTTAGTTGTTGTTATTTTCTTTTTTCAATTATTCAACTTACAAAAACAAGTCAGATTGTCTTTCTAGTTAGAACTTACTATCAATACCAAAGTCAAAGGCTAAAAAGTAGAAATGACCTAACTTTTGGCGTCAGGTCCCACGGGCTTCCAAACTGCTCATGTGTTATATCTTTGTACTTCGTTTGACTTTTATCTTATCTTGTTATTTTATATGTTTATCACCATTACTCTATTTTCAAAGTTATTATCATTTACTATACACGTATTACTCTCTGCATTTAATCTTCATTTAAAATGTGCTACAAAAATTAGTAATTTCTACAAGGTATTATATGTAACTAAAAGGATTGTTTCACAATACCAGGATGTAACGCAAACAGCAATAATGTTGGTCAAGAGTAATAAAAATATTCACCATAATGCTTAACAAAAGTTAGCCGGATATATGTTTTTTGTTTGTATTTCCCAACTCACCGACACAGAAGATACAGTACATTTCAATCGAACATATGCAGAAATATGATCTGTAATGATAATTCATTTAGACACTGATAATTTCTTAACACTATTGTAGATACCTGACAAAGATGAGCATCTCCTGATGACCTGTCTCTGTTGATGCCTAATTTATTCCAACTTGCCTTTGTGTGGTGTCTTCCTGTTTAGTGTCTGTTTCTTTTTAGTGCTTTTATGGCCTTATTTTTAACAACTTCTTGTCAAGCACATTGTGACCCTGCTCTGTGAAAACTGCTATACTCAATAAACTTTACTTAATTACTTCTCTCTCTGATTTCCTATCTTTGTCATACCTTTGTCTTAATACCCTCAATTCCCTAGCTCAATCTATCTCCTTTCCCTCTCTGTCTTCCTCTTTCTGTGTCTGCATTACTCATCCAATGTCCCTATATCTCTTCTACGTCTCCTCTCTGGTGTGTTAATTGCAGGAACTGGGGACTAATCTGACCTTTTCAGAGTAATCATCCCTTTGGCTCCATTAGATCTACAACCCCGGGCCCAATCTCCTGCACACACACACACACTCAAGCACACCTCAATAAAACACCCCACACACAACCAGAGGTTAATCACAGAGTAAAAGTAGCCATGTCGGCGGGGACAAGATAATCATTCCATTCCCTCTGGACCCTCTCTCAGTGCCCTGAAAGGCCTTCAGTGATACAAAAGCAGCAGAGGAAAAACAGGAGAAATGTCCCATCAGTGGTCATACTGTACTGTATATACTTTTTTACCACTTCACAGCGGTTTGAAATTACACACAAGTCATAAAGAAAATTCAACAAACGGAGAAGCATGCTTGCTATGAATTACAATGACAGGGTTTTGTGACTGGCGGTGTTCATTTTGAGATGATAAAAATCAGTTAGTAGGGATTACATTTGCATTTTTATTGTGTGTGTTTGCAGTATGTACTTAAAGTTACAGTTAAGTGAAGCAGAGGTGGGGAATGTTGATACATTGTCATTGTCCAACAAAACTATGAAGGGCTTTCTTAAGAGCCACAATGAAGGCTTGCAAATGAAATATCAGCTAGAAGACAAATGCTGTGCTGCCTTGATTTCAAAAGTTGAAAGTTTCGTTGAAGAAGAAAAGGCGCTTGGCTTGTCAAGAAAGCAAGCACAGAGGCAGAGACAGAGTTAGGAAGAGAACAGGACAAGGACAGGTTGTCTCCTGACATGCCTCAGGAGGACAGGTGACATGGACAATATTAGCCTTCCACTCACATTACCTCACACTAACAGTGATTAGATTTACAGCGCGCACACAGACACACACGCACACAGACACACACATGCCACTGATAAACGTGCACACTGAAAAGCAAATGGATATTCATATTCCTACATCAGCTCGCACCATCTGAAAATGGAAACAGGCAAAGAAACGCACAATGACCGGCACACACTC
>NC_060170.1:17670262-17678767 GCF_021292245.1 Micropterus dolomieu | reverse complement strand
TTTAATCTTCATTTAAAATGTGCTACAAAAATTAGTAATTTCTACAAGGTATTATATGTAACTAAAAGGATTGTTTCACAATACCAGGATGTAACGCAAACAGCAATAATGTTGGTCAAGAGTAATAAAAATATTCACCATAATGCTTAACAAAAGTTAGCCGGATATATGTTTTTTGTTTGTATTTCCCAACTCACCGACACAGAAGATACAGTACATTTCAATCGAACATATGCAGAAATATGATCTGTAATGATAATTCATTTAGACACTGATAATTTCTTAACACTATTGTAGATACCTGACAAAGATGAGCATCTCCTGATGACCTGTCTCTGTTGATGCCTAATTTATTCCAACTTGCCTTTGTGTGGTGTCTTCCTGTTTAGTGTCTGTTTCTTTTTAGTGCTTTTATGGCCTTATTTTTAACAACTTCTTGTCAAGCACATTGTGACCCTGCTCTGTGAAAACTGCTATACTCAATAAACTTTACTTAATTACTTCTCTCTCTGATTTCCTATCTTTGTCATACCTTTGTCTTAATACCCTCAATTCCCTAGCTCAATCTATCTCCTTTCCCTCTCTGTCTTCCTCTTTCTGTGTCTGCATTACTCATCCAATGTCCCTATATCTCTTCTACGTCTCCTCTCTGGTGTGTTAATTGCAGGAACTGGGGACTAATCTGACCTTTTCAGAGTAATCATCCCTTTGGCTCCATTAGATCTACAACCCCGGGCCCAATCTCCTGCACACACACACACACTCAAGCACACCTCAATAAAACACCCCACACACAACCAGAGGTTAATCACAGAGTAAAAGTAGCCATGTCGGCGGGGACAAGATAATCATTCCATTCCCTCTGGACCCTCTCTCAGTGCCCTGAAAGGCCTTCAGTGATACAAAAGCAGCAGAGGAAAAACAGGAGAAATGTCCCATCAGTGGTCATACTGTACTGTATATACTTTTTTACCACTTCACAGCGGTTTGAAATTACACACAAGTCATAAAGAAAATTCAACAAACGGAGAAGCATGCTTGCTATGAATTACAATGACAGGGTTTTGTGACTGGCGGTGTTCATTTTGAGATGATAAAAATCAGTTAGTAGGGATTACATTTGCATTTTTATTGTGTGTGTTTGCAGTATGTACTTAAAGTTACAGTTAAGTGAAGCAGAGGTGGGGAATGTTGATACATTGTCATTGTCCAACAAAACTATGAAGGGCTTTCTTAAGAGCCACAATGAAGGCTTGCAAATGAAATATCAGCTAGAAGACAAATGCTGTGCTGCCTTGATTTCAAAAGTTGAAAGTTTCGTTGAAGAAGAAAAGGCGCTTGGCTTGTCAAGAAAGCAAGCACAGAGGCAGAGACAGAGTTAGGAAGAGAACAGGACAAGGACAGGTTGTCTCCTGACATGCCTCAGGAGGACAGGTGACATGGACAATATTAGCCTTCCACTCACATTACCTCACACTAACAGTGATTAGATTTACAGCGCGCACACAGACACACACGCACACAGACACACACATGCCACTGATAAACGTGCACACTGAAAAGCAAATGGATATTCATATTCCTACATCAGCTCGCACCATCTGAAAATGGAAACAGGCAAAGAAACGCACAATGACCGGCACACACTCACACATCCCATCAATTAGGAAAGAGCCATCCAGTGATCAGTAAAAGCTGACTTCCAGCTATTAGTTGAGACAGCCGTTACAGATTGTGGCTGCTCCTCTCTTAACTCAACCTTTCTTTTTTTCATTCTGTCTTTTTTAAGAGGGGGCAGAATAATTAATAACTGGTATCATTCCAATAAAGCCATTAGCAATCACTACATTTGTTCATTCTCTCACTCTCTCTGCCCCTGTTCCCTTTGCTTCCCTCGGTCTCTCTTCCTTCTGTGATAAATGAACGTGCTTGAAAGCAGCTGTAATGCAGGATAGCTTTTAGGCAAAAAAAAAAAAAAGAAAAAGTAAAGCACTCCAAATTGAAAATAAAAACAGGCCTGCCACAACAAAGTAGACCAGGGTTATGAAAAACAACATGTCGCTGTTGGAGTCCTTCTGTGCCCTCGATCCCTATTTTGAATTTCCTGTTTTCTGTAATAATTTCTGCAATGGTGGGCCATAACATTAGCAGACATACTTGAAAGAAAATGTTAAAATAAGAATGAATGAATAGGTGTGTCCCAGTTTCAGGCCATAACACAAAATAACCAAGATCTTAACAAAATTGTTAGCAACCAGAATGGATCCAGTCATTCAAAATATCAGTCTGGATTTATTTACCGAAGAAAACTGTATGGCAACTAGAGGATGTATCGGTTTCCAGATATTATCGGCCGATACTACGATAGCTACTTACAGCTATATCTGCATCGCTGTTTATCAGCCGATATATGACTATTAAAAAAGAGAAAGTCGGATCCTTCTCTCATGTCATGAGAGTTGCGTAGTTAGTCTGTTGTTTTTAATTATAAAGATAGCAATTACAAAGACAAAGAATATGGGTGAAAGAATGGATTAGCACACGCAGGTAGCAGGGATCGTCTGAGCTACAGAGAGAGCTGGAGGTGAGTAAAAAGTGTTTTGCGGTGAAAAAGTAGCTGCCTGCTCTGCCAGCTGCTTGCTCTCATTGGCTAGATATTGATGTCGAGTCGGCCGACTCCTCCAGATTTTTGGCATGCTAGATATCTGGCCGGCATCCGCAATGTCTCAGTGATGTGTCGGGGAGCCGTTGATGCATTGTTGAGTAGTTCACACATAACAACTGCCAACCGCCGATCAATCGCTGATTTACCCCTGATCACAGCATGACGGTCGCTGAGCTCAACAACCGGCAAATCGGGCTTAAAATTGTGTAGCGTGAACTAGACTTAACCCACACGTTTTTTCACTGACCTCTCCCGGCTCACAGCTGTGTGTTTAATGTTAAGGTAGTTGAGTGTTGGAGGCTACGCTGCTGACAACAGTGTGGCAGTTCTAGTGACCAGTCCTCTCATTTCTCTCTAATTTACTACTTGTCCATAAGCATCTAATAATAATAATAATAATACATTTTATTTCTACAGCGCTTTTCAGGACACTCAAAAACACTTTACAGGTAAAAGCAGAAGTTATGTACATTTAAAACCGTTTAAAAAAATCAGTAGATGAAATGTGTGACATGTGAGCAAGTGGCTCTATACGATGTTAAAAGCTAGTCTAAAAAGGTGGGTTTTGTTAAGTGATTTGAAAGAGTCCATGTCGCTGCAATCTCGGATGTGTATGGGTAGGATAGGAGTTTCAGAGCGAGGGGGCTGCAATGGTGATGTTCCTGATAATGCTGTCGCCCACTATCAAAGTGGTAGGGGAGAAAAGGGGGCGAGGTGAGGGATCATGAGGGAGCTCGCGATTTGGCGGGGCTCGGGTGTTGCTGCAGACTCTTGTGGGCGGGCTGTTGAGCCAGTTGCATCCAGGCTCGAATCTGGGTCTGGGCGAGGTGGTCTTCCGGAGCGCCGGGCATAGCGGTTGGAGAGGTTCAAGCAGGGGATGGTGTCGGGACTTTCCATGCTATTCTTACGGCCCTTGATCACCACCTCAGCCTATGATGACCCTTGGTTTGGGGTTGAGCAGGAGGGCTGATGACTGGTGGCTGGATCCCATAGGACAGTGTCCTGATTGGTTGAGCTCAGCTGTTTTTTGAGTGCTCTGTTTTTCATGAAGCTGGAAATGAGTGGGAGACAGGCTGAGAAGCTGTTCAGCAGGGAGTCCTTCCTCTGCAGTTCATCTGAGAGCCGACGGATGTCTTCTTTAAGGTCAGAAATCTTTTTATTTGCCTTTCTCAGCAGTTCGCTGTCCTGGCAGGTCACATCAGGCATCATTGTTATGTGTTGTCTTCAGCAGATGTAGGTGGTGGCTGGTGAACAAAGATAAGAGAAGGCCAGTACAGGGCTAACAGAGGGAGGCAGTTGTAGAAAGGCGATCTATTTATTAGCTGTCGCTATAAAGCAAAGTGCAAGGACACTTACAGGTAGGGACTCCAAACTGGAGCCCACTGTGCTGGTATGGCTTTGAATGGGGTTAGAAGAAAGTTGGATATGAAACTTACCCCCACGGGTCCAACAAGTGGACCTGCTGGGGAGATGAGGCACTGTTTTTCAGAGTTGGCTTAGACGGCTCTCAACAATAATCCAGGCATCAATTTTTAAAACAAGTGGACCGGATTAAAAGTGTTACTTTAAAAAAAATCAGTAATAAAATTGTATCCTAAAACTATGGCAAGCTAAGTTAAAATCCGTTTGGGAGAGGAGTAGTCAGTGCACAAACAAAACGCGTGCTGCCGTAAGTTGCCGTGCTGCCGTAAATTGCCGTAAAAAAAGCACTGTTACTTCAGTTCAGTTGTAATAATCACAATAACTGATATCTCATCTAAGGCTGACCAATGCAAAACTAGCCACTAAGCTAATGCCATGAAAGAAAGAAAGAACCTATTAGTTTGAAGGTTGCGGGAAACCCTGTTATTAAAGGCTCCTTAAAAAACTGGGCACACTGTAGGACCCACTATGGCTTAATACAAGCATTCTTCTGAATGCCATTCACCAATAAGCCATAACCCAGCTATTTATCCTATTACACCCTCAATGTTGGACACAGCATTCCAGCAGTGGTCCAGAAATGATCTGAGCAAAGTGACAGACTTGTTCAAAGACAATATTTTCATGTCTTGCACCCAGATGGTCAGAAGATTTAGCATTCCACAATCTCAATTTTATTAGGTACCTCCAATTCATGACTTTGTAAATATATATATACACATATGATTTGAAGCTGCCCAGGGAACTTTATTGCATGTGACCCCCTCCATGTTTCCTGTCTCAATGTCAACCGTTGCTATGTACATACTTTTTCATCTATTTAGAAGATGGACAAAAACTGTTTCAATTTTCTAAAATCACAAGATGAAAAAGTCAACTATGAAAACTGTTTTTTTTTTTCCTGGTGGGTACTTATAGTTGATCGTACTGATTTTGTTGATTCAAAGTATTATTATCAAGGGCACAGCTATATAATCTGTGCAGGGCAGAAGCCTGATCAATTAAGTCCTCATTTATTATTCACATCATGTTAATTTCCCCAGCTATGGAGGTCAGGCCTGTTATGAAGTTACATTATGAAATCTATAGAAAGAGATAAAAAAGAGATAATAAAATCACAGTAACCCTATGTAAAGTATTCTATCCTTTGGAGTATAAAAACATATTATTATAATATATTCTAAATCCATCCTCCTGCTGCACATAATGACAAAACCACCGCACCTGTGTGCTGTAAAACAGGGAAAAAAAACAAAGCTCCATCTATATGCTGATTCTTCCTTTTCTCCCTGTTCTCACATTCCCTGAGGACGTTCTGTGATAGCGTATGCGCCATAATGGCCCAGTGCGGTACAACTTTTAGGAGTAAATTGATGTCAGTGACATCGTTGTAAGTTTGCATAAAACCGTGGGAAGAAGAGCAGAAGAAAAAGTTTCGCTGGGGGGGGGGTTGAGAGCAAATTGACAGCAGCCTGCGCTATCTAACGCTTTTCAGATCCTCAAACCCATGCTAACCTTTCTGCAATCACAGTCCAGCATGCTCGATATAGCTTTGAAGCAGCCTAGCTGCCAGCTCCAGGCTGTGAACAAACCACGCCATGTGCTCATGCCTCTGCAAAGTAAAGTTTTTAAAACCCGGAGGGGGAATAAAATTATTTGACACCTATCAATTTCTGAGATTAATGAACACTTATATTATTTTTTCATGTGTCTCTGGTGATTAGTTAAACACATACAATTATGCACATCAACAGCAACCCTGCGTGGATTAAATTAGTTTGCATAGAGCTTTGTCTGTTCTTTTTATCTTGTAGAATAAAAAGCAATACATGAAAAATGCCACACAGCCAACAAAATAAATGAAGCACCTTGACTCATCACAGAAATGCATGATTTCGGGTCAGCTACACCACTTACGAATCAATGGGGTGCAACATCAAACTGTGATGCAACATCTGCCAAAAGGTTGATTTCTTTTAAAAACACAATAGAATCAACATAGAAAAACATCTACAATTACATTTACATTTCATAGACAACAGTGGATCATGTGAAAGGAGTCTAGTTGGTGCTCAGAGCTTAGCCACAGTCCTGTTCTGAAGCTGATTTAACACCAGATTAAGGGATTTAATTGTGGATTCACTGAGCAGGTTCTTTGCCCATGTTTTCAGAGGTTACAGACTGAGGTTAATCACCATCCAACATTTTACCACTGACCACACTAGACAGTAAGACAGCAATGACAACAGATGATGCAGCAGGATTTAATCTGAAACTGATCAACGCGAGAGTTGCACAGGAGGAGGCCACAGCTTGAGTTTGTTAACACTCATCCAAACTGTTGGAACGAGGAGACGACTGGCCCAGTTCTTAGCTCAAACCAGATACATTTGTCAAAGTTTGGACACAGGGTGGTCCTTTCATTAAGAGAAGATCTGTGCCCTGACATTTACAACACCCGTTAAAATGAAGATGTATTACATATTTCACAAGGTGGCAAAAAAGGCATCCATCTCTCTGCCTTACCACCTCTCTCTCTCTCTCTCATGAAATGTTGTACAGTTAGTGGCTTATTAATTTAAAGTGTACTTGCATCAGCCTATCCTAGGTGAATATGCTAATCAACAATTTTGAGGCCTGATGAAGTATTTTACGAGAGACTGTAAAAGTATTTTTGAGATTCACTGTCAGGATCAATTGCTCAAAGTGACTATCCAAGGAGAAACGTATTTCACCCAGTATATTAAAGAGGAAGCAGATGGAAGCACAAAACTGAGCAAGACTTAAGTGGCAGACTTAAGGTACCATGTTGTTGCAATTGAGTTATCAGTGACAGTTGTTTTTATTAAATGAAAACCGTGCCTATTACATAGAAATCAAGTTTCCACGTTATTTTTTGGACTGCATAGCTATCAAAAAAAAAAAAACCTCAGCTTAAACTTTAGTTCATTTCTTTGTGACATATAATTGTGTTTACAGGTGAATTTTCAAGTTAATCTAAACTTTTATCTGTTTTATAAAGCTGATTTATTGACTGCTGTTGCTGCAATATTTATACGGGTTGTCAGGATAAAGTTTAATATTCTGAAAATTAACACTATCCATCTGCGACTACATTTTATAGGATAGAACGATTTAAGTATACATACGCCACCTTCTCAATATAACAAATGTGCACTGGTTTACTCTGAATTTGAATCTAAAGTGAGACCATAAACCTAAATTTGGAAAATGTTGTTTAATTCTGCTTCATGTGTGATGCGGCCATCTAAATCTGCACATGATAAAAGGTTCTTTTGAGGCTCAAAACAATTAAATAGTCTTCAGTGGTATTGCTTAAAAGGAGGTTATCAGACGCTACAGTCATGCAATATACAATATGTACCGCTCCTTTGCTATGCTAAATCGCAAGTCTAATTTATGGTAATGTAGCTGAAGACTTAAGATGAGAAGCAAAAAGCAGAGAGAGACAGAGCACTTAACAAGCTTTACTGTCATTCTCTCCCCTGATGCCATGACATGTCACCCATGTACCCCTGACATATTTGAATTAAACAGACGAACTGCTGAGAAACAAGTGAGGACAAAGACAGATATGAGACTGGCAAGAGGAGGGGAAGTAGAAAATAGTGTACCTCACCGTCTGTCTCTCTTTATATAAGACCTATCCTCTGCCCACCTCGTTCTTAACACTCCCTCTCCTCCACGTCGTCAGCATTTATTCCTCTATGAAATTCTTTGATCGAAGAGTGATTTGCATGATTGCATTTTCCATACCTTGCATTAAAAGTGCAGTAGGGATGAATAGCTAATGGCTTATCACATTTAAGTAGCCATCTCAACCAGCCATCATATTACAGCTCCTTCAATCTGCTAATGAAACAGGTCTCTGTCTCTCACACATACAGTGGGTACAGAAAGTATTCAGACCCCTTTAAATTTTTCACTCTTTGTTTCATTGCAGCCATTTTCCAAAAATCAAAAAAGTTCATTTTATTTCTCAGTAATGTACACTCAGCACCCCATCTTGACAGAAAAAAACAGAAATGTAGAAATTTTTGCAAATTTATTAAAAAAGAAAAACTGAAATATCACATGGTCTATTCAGACCCTTTGCCGTGACACTCATATTTAACTCAGGTGCTGTCTGTTTCTTCTGATCATCCTTGAGATGGTTCTACACCTTCATTTGAGTCCAGCTGTGTTTGATTATACTGATTGGACTTGATTAGGAAAGCCACACACCTGTCTATATAAGACCTTACAGCTCACAGTGCATGTCAGAGCAAATGAGAATCATGAGGTCAAAGGAACTGCCTGAAGAGCTCAGAGACAGAATTGTGGCAAGGCACAGATCTGGCCAAGGTTACAAAAAAATTTCTGCTGCACTTAAGGTTCCTAAGAGCACAGTGGCCTCC